>NC_140233.1:3315000-3355000 GCF_951802725.1 Rutilus rutilus
TCTATCTATCTATCTATCCATCCATCCATCCATCCATCCATCTTTCTATCCATCCATCTTTCTATCCATCCATCCATCCATCCATCCATCCATCCAAAAAACTAAACAAGTAGAGAGAAGCGGAAGTTTATTCTGCTGTGGCTTCCTCAGGAACTTCTTTGGCTGAGCGATAATAGGCTACACACAACATGACTGATAATATAATATTGTTTTTAAAATGTAAGTTACTCAATATTAACTTCTGGTATATTAAACGATTGTAAAAGCATTATAATATTTGCAGTTGTGCTGATCACAGGTGTGTTTATGTGCCGTTTGTGGTGCGGCTGAGGACGATTGTAAAGCGCCATATGTAAAGCGCTTTGAGTACCAGGAAAAGCACTATATAAATGTAACAAATTATTATTATTATTAATTGATTGCTGAACCAAAAGTGCTTGATTTGGATTCACGGTCTGGATATATTTATATTTGTATTTATGCATTTGGCAGATGCTTTTATCCAAAGCGACTTACATTGCATTTCAAGGTCCACATTTACATTCTCATCAGTTCTTGCTTTCCCTGGGAATCGAACCCATGACCTTGGCGTTACAAGCGCTAAAGCTCTACTGTTTGAGCTCCAGGAAAAAATTGCTTTTTCAAAAAAAAAAGAATCATTGCTATTCCGCATCAGTTCCAGCCATGACGTCCAGAGAGGTGGAGCTGGACATCATCTGGTTCTGCAGTTGAGCAGGTATTGAGAAGCTTTCAGAGACATACCAGAGAATGTCTAATAAGGGGAGAAGTGTCACTCTCAGTAAACTTCCAGCTTCTGAACTGGTTGCAGTTCCACTCTGGCTCCACATGAGGGCGCTCACAGGACGAGTGCAGAATGAATGGAGGTCTATGGCGCTATACCCCTCAAAATCCACTTTTCTCAGGATATAATTTTTTGTCTTCAACTTTCGACCTATAACCCATGTTGAACTTGCAAAACCTACAATCAAATCTGAGATTTCTCAACGGCAATCGGGTGAAAGAGACAAATTTAGCCGTCTAGCGCCATAGACTCCCATTCATTTTGCACTCATGGGCGATCGCCCCCAGTGGAACTCTGGTGGAACTACAACCAAAATCCGGTACAATAGGACTTAACAGGGAGTGGCCAGGCTCTCCGTAGACGGGCTCTGGGGTCAGAGATAATTGCTTATCATGATAATACCAAGTTGTCTGAGAAAATAGTTTCGTGCAAATAATGCCCAAGGCCTATCTGTTTCCATTAAAAATATAAATCAATTAAAAATACAATTCGGCCAGTGGAAAAGATTGAGAAAAACTTTCTCTGAAATGTATTTTACACTATTTGATTTAAGTATTCAAAAACAAGGCAAGGATAACTACATGATTTTTATTAATGTAATGTGTCTTGTACCGTTAAACGTTATCACGTGGATGAATAATCATATGCAAATGATATGCAGATGAGGATCTGCATAGTAAAACTAGGCGTTGTAAGCTCCATATATGGTTATTTCGGGGTGGAGACGCATGTGCGCACAATCTTCCGCTGACTCGGATTTATAAAGTGAATTCTGCGCAGGTTCTGGCGTATGAACGGTTTTATAAGTCTGAATATTTTTTTGCGTCTTTTGGGCGCACGTACACTTTTAGTAAGGTTCCTACGCACAGTTTTATAAATGAGACCCCTGGACATACAGTGAACGCACTCACCTCTGCTATCAGATCGCACGCTTTAGCCCTGAAATGAGGCCTCGCAAACCGGTTTGCTGAATGTGCTGTTTTGGGGAACAGGTGTCTGAAAACCCTGTACCAAGCAAAAAATGAACTTCTACAAAGAGGAAATGGTTTATTCATGAGGCCATGCCAGGCCACTGACAATATTCTGAGTTTCTTTTCTCTGTTCGGCCAGACCTGGAATCACTGGCCGCATCGTTCCCTCGGGCTGTCGTTTGGCATTGCGATGTGAAGTACGTGATCTGTGTGTATTTGTGTCTGCTCCAGTGTGCTGATGTATATAGTCCTCTCTTTTTCTTACTTTCTGTATAGTGAACAGAATATTTTCTCTATTTTTGCTTTTGTAAGCATGTTTTAGAAAGTATGAGAGCTGCAATATCACAGTCAATCCACAGACAGACAGAACAATAGATAGATATACACATATAGATAGATAGACAGACAGATAGATAGACAGATAGATAGATACAGACAGACAGATAGATAGATAAATAGACAGACAGACAGATATATAGACAGACAGATGGATGGATGGACGGACGGACGGACGGATAGATTGACATATAGACAGACAGACAGACAGACAGACACATAGATAGATAGACAGACATATAGATAGATAGATAAATAGATAGATACTGTATAGATAGAAAGACAGACACATAGATAGGTAGACAGACAGACAGACAGACAGATAGATAGATAGACAGACAGACACATAGATAGACAGACATACAGTATAGATAGACAGACATAGATAGATAGATAGATAGATAGATATAGATAGATAGACAGACACATAGATAGATAGACAGACAGACAGACAGACAGACAGACAGATAGATAGATAGATAGATAGATAGATAGATAGATAGATAGATAGATAGATAGATAGATAGATAGATAGATAGATAGATAGATAGATAGATAGAGGTTTTCCGCCTCTTACACAATAGTGTGTGAAACGCAGGGAAACTTCCTGGACGTGTTTATGGAAAACGAGTGTCTGGAATCTGTGGATCTGAATGATGCCTTTGTTTGGCCTAAACCGCTGCTCATATCACACACTCACACACACTCACACAAGCACGAGGGAATAAAACCAGACGACAAAAGTCTGACGGTGACGCCGTGATGGTTTTGATTTGAATTAGACGAGACTGACATAACTTGACTGAGATGGAAGCCTGTTATAGGCATGATCTCAGGACGTTTAACTGAACACATTAGCATCATCACTGGACCGCTGTTCAGGATCCAGAGTTCAGGACTGATCTGGAATCAGCCGGAGCGAGACGCTCAAGAGCTGACAGTGAAACTTCAAACTGACCCTGGATCTGTGCGACTGCAAACACACACACTCACATCTTCCCAAGAGCCACAGCTGGCAGTGAGTGAACAGATGCTGGTGTAATTATAGTGTGTAATGACACACACACACATACACACTCACGGTTGTGTGTGCTGGGATAAACATCATCAGGGTGAAAGAGAAGCCAGAGAATGAGGGAGATCACATTCGGACTTACTTGTAGTATTTTTGTCTTGTTTCTTAAATCAAGAAGCATTTACTAGAGAAGTAAAATGACATAATGGGCCCTATCTTACACCCGGTGCAGTGCAGCGCCGAGCGCGACGCAAGTGTGTTTTGCTAGTTTCAGCCCGACGCAGTTATCATTTTCACGTCCTTCGCCACGTTGTTTAAATAGCAAATACATTTGCGCCCATGGGCTGCTGGTCTGAGAACGAGGTGTGTGTTCTGGCGCATTGTTGGAGCGTTGCTATTTTGAGGAACAGAAATAGACTGAGCCATTGACCATCTGAACCCTGGTCTAAAGTCAATAGCACAATACTTTTTTGTTATTTAATGAGTGCGTTAGTGATGTGCACCTGTAGGAGGGTCCACAACGCGCGTACACTCTGCTTATAACACACACAGGGACGCACAGCAACACACAAACATGCCACATATTTAAAATAAAAGGATTACAATGTAAAAGATTATTATTGTGGACATAAAGATATGGTGAATCCGGCTTGTCCCGTAGATGATCTGCTTGCGCACTTTTACCTCGCGCACGAGCAGATCCGTTTGCGCTCGGGAGACGCGTTCGGTCTGTCCACTATCAAATTCCGTCATGTAAATAGCGAATCCGCCATGGCGCGAGCGCAACTGGCATTTAAAGGGAATGGGAGATGAGACTCTGATTGGTTTAACGCACGTAAATCCCAAAACACACCCATTACTCGTTAAGAGAATAGGGACAACCCTTTTAGACCATGCGCCGGGAGCGCCGACCATTTGTCCCGTCGTTAAACTAGCAAAAGTGGATTCGGAAACGCCCTCAGTGAACTTGCGCCTTACGCTTTAGACCATGCGCTTAGATCGTTAAAATAGGACCCAAGAAATTATATCTTGTTTAAAAAATTAAAATAAAGTGAGTTTTTGCTTAAAACAAGCAAAATGATCTGCCTATTGAGTATAAAAAATAATCTTGTTTTCCATTTGAATTAAGTTTTGTTTTATAACTCCATTGGCAGATAATTTTGCTTGTTTTAAGAAAAAACGTATTTTTAAAAAAAACAACAAGATATAATTTCTTATGTCATTTTACTTATCTAAATGCTTCTTGATTTAAAAAATGATTTAAGAAAAACATACTAAGTAAGAAAAGTTCAACACAAGTCTGTCAGGAGATTCCCCAAGTTAAACCAGTCTAAGATGGTTTGCTGGTCTCATCAAGACATCATGCTTGTATTCACCCGTACAGATCTGTTTTACACTTAGCCTTGAAAACCAGCAGCAACAGATGAAAAGCAGCTTTAATGGGACACTAAACAATCAAGACCAGCATTTCACATCTGTAATATGCAACTTTCTGCATTAGTTCTTTATTCCTCAGGATGAAAACACAGAACTATAACCAAATAATTCAATAATATGATGTTCTTCAGTGATGTTTTTCAGCAGCTGGCCTATAATAAATGACTTTGATCTTTGTTAGGAAAAAAACCCTCACTGCTCTTAGTGAAAATCAATCTTTTTGTCTGTAGTGGACGAATGTCTGTGAATCATCCACAGGGATTCCTGATCTTTGGACAGAACGAACATTCATGCTGGTTTAATCTGGTCTGTTTCAGATGAGCACATTTCAGTTAAGCTGAGAAAGGACAATGGAAATGGAAATACAATATGAGGGATGCATAAATGAAATGTTCAAAGATCCCTTAAAGGGCCATATTACACATTTTACAGTCTTGATGTTGTTGTTAGGCTCTACTAGAACAGGTTTTTCTGCGTGAATGTTGATTATTCTCCTCATATTCTCCATTGTTGCGGCTCCTCTCTTCCCAGTCTGTCAGTAACGCTCTCTTTACTTCCTGTCTCTATGAAGCCCCTCCTTCTGAAAAGCACACTGTGCTCTGATTGGTCGGCTGGAGCAGTGTGTTGTGATTGGTCGAGCGCTTCGAGTGTGTTTGGGAAATGTCCCGCCCCTTTCCATAACCGCCAGTTTAACACACTACTAACTAACTCAACCAGGCCCCGCCCCTTTATTCTGCGTATGAATTATTATAATGAGGAATATTGTGACGTGTTCGTTCCCGGGAGAAACTCAAGACTACAATGAGTTCAGAAACACTCACACTGATATAGAGAAGAACGTTTTCATGCTCAAACAGCAACATTACACACTAAAGAATAATGCAGAATTGGACCCAGATGGGTACAATTTTGCATTATCATAACTATAAAAAAAAAAAAAAAAAAAAAAAACATGAATATTGAGAGAAAGTCTCATTATAATAACTAATCATGTGTGAGATTTGCATGTGTTCAAGTCTGTCTGTGTGTTTCAGACATGATGAAGTTGAAGTTTAGCTGAACTCTGTAACCCCTGAAACACAGTCTCGTTTTCCTCATGTTTCTGTAGAAAACATGAGAGTATCATGTTCATGTTCCCAGAGGCTTTAGTTGACCTTGACTTCCAGACACTCCTGCGATCCCAGTGTGTTTTAACACACGACAAACACAGGCTTAGGGACACACACACACACCTGGTGAAGAGGTGATAACACACATGATCCTGTGAGCGTTTGAAACTGTAGCGTCTCTGGACAATCCCAAACCAAAGGCTGAACCGGTCGCATCAAATATACACTCATCAATTAAATAAATAAATAAATAAATAAATAAAATACATAATAAAATCAAATCAAATCAAATCAAATAGAAAAAACTCAGAAACCCTACACAGAAAAATTTATTTAGATGTTTGGAATAAATAAACAAACAAACAAACAAATAAACAAATAAATAAATAATAATAATAAAAAAAAAAATGTTTATATATATAATAACCAGGAACCCTGAAAAGTGGTTTAGATGGATGGATGTAAAAAAATTATAAAAAAAATAATAATAATAAAAAAAATAAAAAATTGTTTATATATATATATATATATATATATATATATATACACACACACACATACTTGCATTTATCTATTCTTATAGATAATTAACTTGTGATTTTATTTATATATATATATATATATATATATATGTATGTGTGTGTGTGTGTAATATAAAATTAATGTTAATATATTAATCTGATAATATTTGTGGATCCTTCTAGTGGTACATCTAGTGTCCTCTGTGAGACTGGACTGCATCTTTAACGACTGCACACTTTTTTAACTGTCAGCTAAAACTTCTGGCAATCAAATGTCTTAAGATGGACAAAAATTCAAGTTAAAAACAAAAAATTGAGGTTGATATTCCATAGCCTACAGACAATTTGCATATTTTGCTCACTACAGATACTGCATCCTTCAGAAATATCATCATGCTCTTCTATAACAAACCCTTGGATGAAGGGTGTACAACTGAAAAGGTGATGATGATTATAAAGCAGGCGTTGATTGAATTATCATTACCTGATCACTGTAAAACTCTCGGGTGAGGATGATGATGATGAAGATGATGAAGACATCTATAAAAGACAATAGATGTTAAACAAGTCATTTAGCCTCTCAAGTAAATGCATCTTGATTTAAGGATGATTAGTTACTAAAACACTTAGTAACATCATTAGACAGAACTATTCTAGTTCTAGTCTGTTCTGACTCTGATAGAGATTTCTCTGGGTTTTCTTGTGATGATGTTGTTTCAGTAATAGTTTATATTTGCCGCAGGACTCGAGGGATCGAGGGAAATGGAAGTTTGGCATAATAAAAGTGTTTTTTTTCCACAAACACGCCTCATAAGACTCATTAAAGTGGTCTGTGTTTCCCCAGAGCAGGGAAAACACTTCCAGCGCGAGTGCTTTCGGACGCATACACACTTCATGTTTAATGTGCAATTCTAGGTATAAAATGAACATAACTGTCAGTTTAACCCTCTGGTGCTCTTCACGCGACGGTCAAAAATGACTGAAATTAGTTTTTTTTTATTTAAATTGAATTAATATACTATATTTTAGTTCGATAAGGTTTTTTTTATTTAATATTTTGTATTTTTAGGGGATTTTACGGTACAAAATTACATTTATGCCGCATTTATAATCCATTTACTCACTTTTTGAGCATAGACCTGAAAATTACATTTCCAACTCAAACTGTGGTAAATCTTGAACGCTTTAGAGAAAACAGACTAAAAAAAAAAAAAAAAAGTGTGTATTGGTATCGGCTGATATTGTGAATAACCGGCTATCGGTATCGGCTGAGAAACTTTATATCAGTGCATCTCGAAATATTTGCATACCAATTTCCTTTTACATACAGTGATTGTTCTTTCCCGTCTTTACACGCAGCCGCTCTTTCCTTTAGGAAACGCACATCTAGTTTCTGTTTTAGTGAAACCACATCAAGGGTCGTAATGGCAGCGCAAGAGACACGAAACCCTGAGAATGAGCCGTTAAGAGTTTCCTGAGCCTCCAAACATCACCGAGGGTCTCCAACACCATAAAGGACTCCGTCAGCCTAGAGAACAGGCATGAATGGCAAACATGTACAAGTGCAAATGAACTCCTGGAGAGACAGAGAAAGACCGGAGGAATGCGTTTGCTCCTCGGGCCCCAAACTCAGGGGTCATGAGGATAATACACAATAACATCACTTACACTCCTTTACTGAGAGTTTACATCAAGCAGAGCAGGAGAGAAATGAGATTTACACATGAAAGAGCAATGCTTTCCCTCCACACACACACACACACACACACACACACACATCATGTGACGTCTCACTTCCCTCCGAACACCGAATCACACACACGCTTTAATGCTGAGCGAGGGAATCTCAGGGAAACGCTCAAGGACAATATTTCACTCCAATATAAGATATTATGCTTTATGTTTAAGTCTGTTTTGAATAAGATTATATTTGTAATCTTTGGTTTGTAATATTAAAATTATATTATTTATATATACATACATAATTATTATTTAATTAATTATTTTATTAAGTAATAAATGCACATATTTGTCTATAATATATATTGTCTTTTGTCAAATGTCTAAAGATATATTACATGGGCCATTTTCACAGACATTAATGACGTGTTTCCAATGATCAACATCGCAAATCTAGTGTGGTTTTTTATATACTTTTGTGTTTTATTACATTGGGAGTAAATGAAGTAAAAACAAGACAACACTGATAAGGGGGTGTTTCTCTTGCTACGGCTAAGGGAGTGCTGGCAGATTCCTGCTGTAATCTAACGTGTCGAAAGTTTGGAAAGTGTCATGGCGAACAAAAGACAGAAGCAAATATGCAAGTAACTCAGTTTATTCTTATACATGTAAGTGAAAGTCCGGTGATGAGTGAGTAGCTGGTGACACAGGGACTGGATGGTCAGCGAGATGTCCGTGGTGAAGTGCTGAAACCGTGAAACCCAGGTGAAGACGAAATCCGAAGAACGAGGAACAGGAACTGGAACACGAAACAGGAACGTCGACAAAACTGGGATAACACACGGGAGACATCAACCAACGATCTGACAATGAGAGATAAGTGCGGTGAGGTTTTATAGGTGGTTGAATGAGCTGCAGCTGGAGTGTTGAATGGGATCAGCTGGATCGCTGATCATCCGGAATGAGTGCCATGCCCACTCACACACACACACACACACAGAACAACAGTTACACGAGACAAGAAGGAAGCAATGAATTTATGAACCGTGACAGTACCCCCCTCCCTAGGAACGCCTCCTGGCGTCCCTAGGCTCCCTTACCTGTCGATTGTAATCATCAATAAGGGAGTGATCCAGAATGTCTCTGGCAGGTACCCAACTTCTCGCCTCCGGACCGTAACCTTCCCAGTCCACCAAGTACTGGACTCCGCGTCCCCTCCGCCTCATGTCCAGAATACGATTTACCGAATAAGTTGGTTCCCCGTCTACGAGACGCGGCGGTGGGGGAACCGGGGCTGGCGGATTAATACGGGAATAAAACACGGGTTTAATCTTGGATACATGAAACACGGGATGAATCCTCCTGTACACTGGAGGGAGGTTGAGGCGGACTGCCACCGGACTAATGATCTTGGTGACAGTGAACGGGCCGATAAATTTAGGAGCAAGTTTATTAGATACGGAGCGGAGCGGAATGTTCTTAGTAGAAAGCCACACTTTTTGACCAACGACGTATACGGGAGGCCTAGACCGGTGGCGATCGGCCTTGGCCTTGGTGCGCGCTCCCACCTGGAGTAGAGTCTCGCGGGCTCTAGTCCAGGTGCGACGACACCTCTGGACAAATGCGTGGGCAGAGGGAACCGCGACTTCGGACTCCAGACTAGGAAACATTGGTGGCTGGTAACCTACACTACACTCAAACGGAGATAGGCCCGTAGATGACACTGGTAACGTATTGTGTGCGTACTCCACCATAGACAATTGCTGACTCCACGAGGAAGGATTCTTGGAAACCAGACATCGCAACGTTCTCTCCAAATCTTGGTTGGCTCTCTCAGTTTGCCTATTGCTCTGGGGATGAAACCCTGAGGACAGACTTACAGTCGCCCCTAGTAATCTACAAAACTCTCGCCAAAATTTGGACACAAATTGAGGTCCTCTGTCGGAAACCACGTCTGTCGGGAGGCCATGTAAGCGAAAGACATGATTAACGACGGTCAACGCTGTCTCCTTGGCTGTGGGTAATTTGGGCAAGGGAATAAAGTGGGCCGCCTTCGAGAACCGGTCCACCACGGTCAAAACTACCGTGTTACCCCGAGAGGGTGGGAGGGCGGTGATAAAATCTAGCGAAATATGGGACCAGGGTCTCGAAGGGACAGGCAGCGGTTGGAGTAACCCATCTGGGGAACGATTGGAAGTCTTACCAGTGGCGCAAACTGAGCAAGCCAAAACAAAACTGTGAACATCACGAGCCATGAGTGGCCACCAGAATCGTTGCTTGACCAAAAACTTGGTACGATTAACTCCTGGATGACAAGCCACATTGGAACAATGCCCCCACTGAATAACGTCGGACCGTAATCCCTCCGGTACAAATAAGCGGTTCGGTGGGCAACCGGCCGGGGGCGTTACCCCTTCTAAGGCTCTCTTGACCTTCGATTCGACCTCCCATACGAGTGTGGAGACAAATAGATTCTCGGGTAAAATGCACTCGGGAGTAGACGGGCGTTCGGAACGATCAAAAATTCGCGATAAAGAATCGGGTTTGATGTTTTTGGAACCCGGGCGGTACGAGAGTGTAAAATCAAAACGTCCGAAAAAAAGTGACCACCGAGCCTGCCTGGAGTTCAATCTTTTAGCAGTCTTAATGTATTCCAAATTCTTATGGTCTGTCCAGACGATAAAAGGTACCCCCGACCCTTCTAACCAGTGACGCCATTCTTCCAATGCTAACTTGACCGCCAACAATTCTCTGTTACCAATGTCATAATTGCATTCGGCAGGAGACAAACGATGGGACAAAAACGCGCATGGGTGCATTCTATCGTCTGAGGGAGAACGCTGAGAGATCACTGCACCTACCCCCACCTCTGACGCATCAACCTCCACCACGAACTGACGTGATGGATCAGGGGTAATCAAGATGGGAGCCGAAACAAAGCGACTCTTGAGTTTGGCAAACGCAGCCTTAGCTGCGTCTGACCACCTGAACGTAGTTCTGGGGGAGGTCAAGGCAGTCAGAGGCGAGGCTAGTTGGCTGAAGTTGCGAATGAACCGCCGATAGAAATTGGCGAACCCCAGAAACCGCTGTAGGGCCTTACGGGAATCTGGAGTTGGCCATTCCACCACAGCCTTAACCTTCTCCGGATCCATCCGAATTCCCTCAGCCGACACAATGTACCCTAGAAAAGAAACAGACTGTGCATGAAAATCGCATTTCTCCGCCTTGACAAAAAGCCCATTCTCTAACAACCTCTGAAGCACTCGTCAGACGTGCTGCACGTGTTCCTGGAGAGAAGATGAAAAAATCAATATGTCATCCAGGTAGACATATAGAAACTGGTCGACCATATCTCGCAGCACGTCATTGACGAGTGCTTGGAAGACTGCTGGGGAGTTGGACAGCCCGAAGGGCATGACCAAGTATTCAAAGTGCCCCCTGGGGGTGTTAAAAGCAGTCTTCCACTCATCCCCCTTCCTGATGCGGACCAAATGATAAGCATTACGTAAGTCCAATTTAGTGAAGACGGACGCTCCCTGCAACCTCTCGAAGGCTGAAGACATCAATGGCAAAGGATAGGTATTCTTTACCGTGATGCTGTTCAGCCCTCGGTAATCAATGCAAGGTCGCAGAGAACCATCCTTCTTCCCCACAAAAAAGAACCCCGCCCCCGCTGGAGAAGAGGAAGGACGGATGAACCCCGTTGCTAGAGAATCAGAAATATATTTCTCCATGGCCCCCCTCTCTGGAACAGAAAGCGAATATAACTTGCCCTTAGGCGGAGATTTACCTGGCAGTAAGTCTATTGCACAGTCATAGGGACGGTGCGGAGGAAGAGAAGCAGCCCGAGACTTACTGAACACTTCCTTCAGGTCCAGGTACTCCGTGGGCACGTTAGATAAATCCCCTGCCTCCTCCTGAAACACAGAGACAGAAACAGACGGACAGGCAGAGACAAGACAGGACTCATGACACTTAGTACTCCATTCAAACACCGTGCACTGCTGCCAGTCTATTTTGGGGTTGTGTTTGATAAGCCAGGGATGTCCTAGGACAATGGGTGCGAGAGGGGAGTCCAGTATGTAAAATGACAGGGTCTCAGTGTGGTTGCCAGATGTGATGAGCGTGACGGGTCCGGTGGTGAATGAAATGTTAGGTAGATCTTGGCCATTGAGTGCGCGGACTTCAATCTTGTGGGTGAGCGGTAAGAGAGGAACTTGAAATCTGTGTGCAAACGTGTAGTCCATAAAATTACCCTCGGCCCCGGAATCCACCAGTGCTTGTCCGTCGTGCTCGTGAGCTGACCATCTCAGTCTTACTGGGAGGAGCGTCGATGTTGATGAGGTCTTCTCGGCGGAGATCCCACCCGACAGTCGCCTCAGAATTACTGCCGGGCCTGCCCCTTTAACTGGACAGCCGAAAGCGAAGTGTCCTGATGCCCCGCAGTACAGGCAAAGTCCTTGGGATCTCCGCCTCTCCTTCTCCTCCCGAGTAAGCCGAGCCCGCCCAACCTGCATGGGCTCGTGATCGTAGACGGGGCTGACCGCATCCGCACCGCTGGACCGTTGAACCCCGGCTCTTTCCGCCATTCGACCAGGCAACCTCCGTCGTTCAACACGGGATAAACGAGCATCTACTCGAAGTGCCAGTTCAATAAGTCCATTAAGGGATGTGGGCAGGTCCAGGGGGTAGATTTCCTTCTGGATGCGGTCAGCCAGCCCATGCAGGAACATGTCCCACTGCGCCTCCTCGTTCCAATGACACTCTACCGCCAGGGTTCTGAACTCA
Organism: Rutilus rutilus; assembly: GCF_951802725.1. Lineage (NCBI taxonomy): Eukaryota > Metazoa > Chordata > Actinopteri > Cypriniformes > Leuciscidae > Rutilus > Rutilus rutilus. Next base: position 3,327,660 of record NC_140233.1, read on the forward strand.
ATCGAATAGTCAGAGACTGACCTCTCTCCTTGCTTGAGCTCTGCTAGGATGCGGGCCGCCTCTCTCCCGGTGTTGGCGCGGTCGAAGACCCTCTTCATTTCGGCGGAGAGTGTCTGGAACGAGGTGCAGCATGGATCTTGATTCTCCCACACCGCCGTTCCCCAGAGTGCTGCCTTCCCAGCCAGGAGCGTGAGAGCGAAAGCCACCTTGGCCGATTCGCTGGAGAATGTTCTTGGCTGCAGGGAGAAATGCATCGAACAGCGAGTCAAAAACGCTCTGCAAAAACTAGGCTCACCTGCATAGGTCTCAGGTACGGGAAGGCGTGGCTCAGACTGGAAAGCATTCTCCGATGGTGTGAGGGGAACGGACGGTGTGGGTGGCGCAGTGGGATTACGCAGGAGTAGTAATTGCTGGGTGAGCTCGGACACCTGTGTCACCAGCGCTTGAACTGCTCGAGCTGTGTCGTTGATATTCCTTTCCTGATGATCCATACGTTGTATACTGGTGTTGACAAAAGTCTCGAATGAAGATGGTTTACCTGCTGCTTCCATAGCATGGTCAGATCGTTCTGTCATGGCGAACAAAAGACAGAAGCAAATATGCAAGTAACTCAGTTTATTCTTATACATGTAAGTGAAAGTCCGGTGATGAGTGAGTAGCTGGTGACACAGGGACTGGATGGTCAGCGAGATGTCCGTGGTGAAGTGCTGAAACCGTGAAACCCAGGTGAAGACGAAATCCGAAGAACGAGGAACAGGAACTGGAACACGAAACAGGAACGTCGACAAAACTGGGATAACACACGGGAGACATCAACCAACGATCTGACAATGAGAGATAAGTGCGGTGAGGTTTTATAGGTGGTTGAATGAGCTGCAGCTGGAGTGTTGAATGGGATCAGCTGGATCGCTGATCATCCGGAATGAGTGCCATGCCCACTCACACACACACACACACACAGAACAACAGTTACACGAGACAAGAAGGAAGCAATGAATTTATGAACCGTGACAGAAAGTCTTTGAAACTCCATTGTTTTTTTCCGGTTGTGTCCGAAAAAGTGTCCGACATTTCAATTCCACTCTCTCCACTCTCCATTCACAAACTTCTCTTCTTCCAAAAACACAACAACGGCCTTGTTCATTCTAGACGCTGAAATAATCTTATCATGGCCAACAGGCCTACATCTTCCACCGTACAAATTTGATCAGGGAAACATTTGCATCCATTTCCAATGAAGAAAACCGGCGTTCCCTCATCAGAAGGTGAGGCCATGTTTATCGTCCACAAATGGATGCAACCGCAAAAATAAAAACAAGTTACACCACTAAACTAATTCAGTCTCTACAAGAGCAGAGCGAGGCGTTCCCTTAACAGAAAACACACTTCATTCTCACTTGATTAAACCGGCTCTCGGACTGAAAACACTCTGTCTTTGACCTCTTCCCTGTGGAAAAACACCCAGCCAGGAAAAAACCAGGACAGAAGAAGAGGATCATTGCTGCTTCCCTGGGAAAATCAATCCGGGGATTTATTTGAGACATTTTTCATTTATTTGCACAAAAGAACATAAAAGACGAGAGACCAGACGTGAAGCCGAGCCGAATCCAGTCTGGCCATCGTGGCTGGAGATCAGTGTGTGCAGGACTCAGTGTTTCTGTCTCGTTTACGGTCCAAATATCCAAACATTCTTAAAGCAAGAAGCATTTTTAGAGCATTTAGTAAAATTTGTAAAATTACATAAGAAATTATATATTGTTTTCTGGAAAAATAAATGAATATATTGTAAGAAAAATAATATTGTTTTCCATTTGAATTTAGATTTTTTTTCTCGTTTTCCATTTGAATTACAATTTTTTAAAATCTGAATTAAGATTTTTTTTTCTTATTTTCCATTTGAATTAAGATTATTTTCTCGTTTTCCTTTTGAATTAAGATTTTTTTCTCATTTTCCATTTGAATAGATTTTTGTTTCTCGTTTTCCATTTGAATTTAGATTTTTTTCTCGTTTTCCATTTGAATAAAGATTATTTTTCTTGTTTTCCATTTGAATTTAATTTTTTTTAAATCTGAATTAAGATTTTTTTTTCTTGTTTTCCATTTGAATTAAGATTTTTTTCTTGTTTTCCATTTGAATAAAGATTATTTTTCTTGTTTTCCATTTGAATTAAAAAAAAATTAAATCTGAATTAAGATTATTTTTCTTGTTTTCCATTTGAATTTAGATTTTTTTTCTCATTTTCCTTTTGAATTAAGATTTTTTTCTCTGTGTCCATTTGAATTAAGATTTTTTTTCTCATTTTCCTTTTGAATTAAGATTTTTTTCTCTGTGTCCATTTGAATTAAGATTTGTTTCTCATTTTCCATTTGAATTAAGATTTGTTTCTCGGTTTCCATTTGAATTAAGATTTTTTTTTCATCTGAATTAAGATTTTTTTTCTTGTTGTCCATTTGAATTAAGATTTTTTTTTCTCGGTTTCCATTTGAATTAAGATTTTTTTTTCATCTGAATTAAGATTTTTTTTCTTGTTGTCCATTTGAATTAAGATTTGTTTCTCATTTTCCATTTGAATTAAGATTTTTTTCTCGGTTTCCATTTGAATTAAGTTTTTTTTCATCTGAATTAAGATAATTTTTCTTGTTTTCCATTTGAATTTAGATTTTTTTCTCGTTTTCCATTTGAATTAAGATTTTTTTCTCGGTGTCCATTTGAATTAAGTTTTTTTTTCATCTGAATTAAGATTATTTTTCTTGTTTTCCATTTGAATTTAGATTTTTTTTCTCGGTTTCCATTTGAATTAAGTTTTTTTTTCATCTGAATTAAGATTATTTTTCTTGGTTTCCATTTGAATTTAGATTTTTTTCTCGTTTTCCATTTGAATTAAGATTTTTTTTTCTTATTTTCCATTTGAATTAAGTTTTTTTTTCTTACCCTATTGGCAGATTTAATTTTGCTTGCTTTGCTTGCACTTAATTTTAAAAAGATTTAACCAAAAAACAAGATATCAATGTCATTCTACTTATCTAATGCTTCTTGATTTAAGAATTTGTAGATATTTGGACTGGAAACAAGACAAAAATAGTTGTTTTCAGTGTGTTTGTTGGAGAAATCCCTCTAATATGCTGATGTGCTTCTGCAGAATCATGTCTGATTGTTATTAGTGTTTTGCTCAGATCCGATCGGCAGTGTCTAGATCTTCTCCCCATGGGATCTCCTGCAAACAGATGGAGAATCAGCGGGTTCTGACCCGCACAAATTGGCACGAAGGCGGCTGCGATTGTTTTTCAATATCTGTTGTGACCTTTGACCCCTGGCTCTGCGGTGTGAGGGGTCAGCATGAGGATAGAAATTAAACACAGCGAGTTGCTGTCAGTTATTACTTTTATCCAATCAATAGAGAGCAGGACGCTTGTGTTCAACACGACCTGCGGATATAAAACACTCCACCTCGGTGTGTGTGTGTGAGTGACTATCCCTTTAAATGCTCAGTCTGAGTCTGTTCAATAGGTTTTTCTAATAAATCACAGCATGATTCCCCTGTCACTTTAACCTGATGCGTTTCTCGTATGATGCTGGTAAACAGCTGACATCAGCACACAGACGTCTGTATATAACATGACCTCGTTTTCCATATGAGAGAAACTGCAAGACAGAAATCAAACTTCACTTTAAAGAAAAGGAAATTGTGATGTTGTGCTCAGATCTTTTGATCTTGAGAGAATCTGCAACCAACATCTTGCAAACTTCAGTATCTTGGCAAATTGGAGCACAGACATAAAACTCAATGTATAAAGTACTTTTTTTTGGCATCACTGTTTTACAAAGCACCGATCTCACATGATCAAGACCAGTTCTAGAGGAGACATTCTTGAGATTACTGAGAAACATCTGAGAAGCAGGAGAATCTACATTTGCTCACCTTTTAATCTAGTCAAATCAATTGAGAAAGTGTGAAAAAGTGTTAAAAAAAAAGTCACCGTAGAGCAAATGTACAGTTTTTATGTGATACAAAAATATGTATTTTACAAAATAATTTTCGCTAAATTTGTTTTAAAATCAAAGCCACATGTCTAAGCAAGTTATGTTCCAAATTTGAAGTTGATATCACAAAAATGGACAAGTTTCACTGAGATTTTGTGTAGGCGTAATAAAATAGTCACCGGGCGACACCCACATTCAATAGATTTTTTTTTATGCGTTCTCCTCTAGCATATGAATCGATTTCTGTCACAATGTCACTTATATCACAAAACAGTCACAAAATATGGAACCCTGAGTCTGAGACCTTTCCGACGATATCTGTGTTAACTTGGCAAGATTAGAAAGTTCTGATTGTAAAATAGTTAAAATACATTTTGAATTATGAACATCGCCACTAGGGGGAGGAGCCTGCTAAACGGTTTTAAAGTAGCATTTTCATTGTAACGCAAAGACAGGATGAGTGTTTAAACTTTCGAATGACAACTTCAATTATGATAATTACGAAAATATGTGATACGAAAAAAAAGCCAATAAAAACAGCGCTAGCGGGATGGCAGTTAAAGAGACATAATTTAAAGACCTTCACTTTCTAGAGCGCAATATTTCTGCATATAATAATTAAAACATAGAATTCTTTCTTTTTCCGAGATATTGTTCGAATAAATGCTAACACTGTGAAACTAGCTTTACAACACCGACAGCGACAATACTGAACTGAATTGAATCAACATGAACTGAATTGATCTGAATAACAACACTTTTGCTGAATTGAACTCGTTTCATAATTGATGAACTTCAACAGTTCAACATTGAGCAGAATTGTGTTGTATAATCATCCTCTGTAGAGCTGAATTAATAATGAACGATTCTATAATGAATTAATTTCACAACATCAACACTTTTATTTTCCTAAGATGACTTGAAACAGTCTGTTTCAATGCAATATAAATAACTGTGACTTAAATGTTTCCCCCTGCAACAGTTTCGACAAACAACGTGGCAGAAATACCTGAGATTCTTTCCTTTCGACGCTGTTTTCACGCTGTCTGTCGAGCAGATGTTTATTATGCAGCTAAACGGCACGTTTTCATGAAAACGCCGTGAAATTCAGCACTGTAATCGGGAAAGGCTGGTGACTTTTCCCTGAGCCTCTGCAAACTTCACAGGACTGCAAAATAAGGCTGCTTCCCACTGGATCAGATCAGATGATGGGAGGATTGCGCCATCTGGTGGGCAAAAGAGGAACTGCAGCATCAACATCATTTCTGGGTCTTCAGATCAGTTCGTTCACAAATTAGATTTGCTCTGGCTTGTTTTAACTAGCTAATTCAAGCATTTAAGCAATCGAGTCAGATAACATGTGCTGCATCATGACACAATTCTGTTCAACTGGCTGTCTGGTGCAGTTATAACAACCTTGAACTGAACACACTCACAAGTCAACAGTGGAGGTGATAGTGGACTTCAGGAGGAACGTATATGCAATTCAATGATAATTGACAGATTAAAAGCCACCAAAAGCCTGTTGTGTCATATTTGTCATTTACATTAACATGAAAAATGTAAGTAAATAAATAAATAAATAAACATTAATAATGTATACATTCATTATGTATAATAATGAATGTATACTTTATATATACTTAAAATCAACAATAAAAATACAAAAAAAGTATGATAATTAACATTAATATTAAATAACATTAATAAATAAAGTATAATAATTCATTTATAATATATATATATATATAAACATTAAAATTAACAATAAAAATGTTTACAAAAATTAATGATGTAAGATAATTAACATTAATATGAACATGAATAAATTATGTAATGATTAATGTAAATCATATAGGCCTACAAACGTTAAAATAATACAAATAAAAATAAAAATAAAAATAAAAGTCATTGTTCTGTCCCCACTAGACGTGTCACTTCTCTGCTGTTGATTCATGGCTTTTAATCTTCCATTAGCTTTCATGAATCTTTTCTCGTTTAACTTTAACATTGTAAAACTGTAAACAGACATAGAAAATACAGCAATTAGAATTGTACATATTCAAAGTGCACAGTTGACTGAACAGTATTACTGCCTAAATAAAGCATTCAAATGAAACATTAAATCAACACATTAAGCATTAAACGTTAATACATTGTCATGTGCGTTTGTTAATTATATTCCTTGTTTTACTTAATAGCTTGTAATCACGGAATCCAAATTAGCCTAATAATCATAACAAAAGATCGCTAGCATACAGCGCTAATGCTCACGCTTTGCACGTCACTTTACGTTTCGTTTTTTGCAACATTTGCATCTCTAGATTAATGAATTAACTGACAAACATCTTAAACATACTAAACATCATATTTATAGCGACTTACCGCCTTATGCGTGCCACGACTTCACCATACGAGCCGCTATTAAAGTCGACATGAAATAAAATTTTACAATTTGTATTTTTATATGTAATATGTAGTGTTTATTATAAATGATTTATCTGTGCACTTCATTAATTTTTATAAATTCATGTACCCTTATATTCTTTATTCAAATATGTTAGCCTTTGTAGGATTTCCTAATTGCGAGAGCACAGCTGCCATCCTGATAAGTAATTTGATATAATTGAGTAAACAGCTATGGGGCCAGAATTGGCTATTGTCATTTTAATGTTTTATATTTCACTGGAGGACATGGTGAGGATGTTTCAGCCCCGGCACTGCTGGGTCATGTATTTTCTGTTTAGCCCACTGATCTATATAGAATGACATTCAATGAAAGTCATTATATAGATCAGTGGTTTAGCCCTGTTTGAATATAAAACCCAATTGAATATTAGCCTGGAAATCCAGACCTAAATCTGAAAGATTAATGGTCTGGCGTCGACTAATGAAGATCAGCCAGCTCGAGGGGCGGCACCAAGCATGCATTTGAAAATCTCACTGCATGCAATTGGATAACACTACGACCAATCACAACAATAAACCCCATAAGCTTAGCTACCAGCGGAGGTAACTGGTAGATTATACTCTTACCGGATCCGGTCGGCAAACAGCCTTCCTTCTTGTAAAGGAAGGATTTGAACGGCGTCTTCTGTTCCTCTTTTAGATAAAAAGCCAAGTCTAACTCGTTCATTGTAGCGGCCAAAGCCGTTTCAAACAACTGGTGTTCATCCATAGCCATCTTGCAATGTTTACTAATGACTTGGACGTCACAGCGCTGTCATCATCTGTTTAGCTCACCTCTGGCCCGCCTATATCAGATAACCCGATGTGATTGGTGCAGCTCAGATCGAGGGGCATATTTAATGAGCATCATTACTCAACACCAGAGTAACTCGCTGAGCAAATTCAACTTGTGCTCTCGTGAGAACTCTGGATTACCAGGGTAATCACACATGACGGGAGAGTAAACACATAAATGTCCCAGATCCAACCTATTTAGTGGTCGCAAAATAGTGGTTTCGCCGACATTGCATTTTTATGTAAATTAAGCACTGAAATGGCCCCAGGGCCCCCGAAATTGCTCACTCTGTTGCGTCGGGGCCCCCCGATCGACATACCGAAAGGGCCCAGGCCTAGGGCCTAAGAAAGTATTTTTTTAATACTAAAAACGTGTAATAAACCACCTCTTTTTTCTTTTTTTGATGTGTTTATGCATTTTTTTTTGCATCAAAAAAGACAAGACAGATGGAACTTTTCAAACATTTATTATAAAAATCAAACATTACATGGGAACACATTTAAAGACATTAAAACAGAAAACACGGAACTACATCATTTATTTCAGTGGTTTGCGCTGCTTCTTAAGTGCAGCGCTCAGGAGCTTCTGTGAAACCTTCCTTGGTGATTTCATTGGGGACAGGCAGACCGTTGGATATTTGAGGCTCAGGTTGGAAGGAATGAAGACCCTCCACCCTCACTTCGCTGGTCTCGGCCCCTCCTGCAAAGAGCGAGAAAGGCAAAGAGTCAGCGAACATGCTGACTCGTCAGACAAAAGGTTAAACAGACCCACCAAAAGATGGACTTACTGATGCGCACTCCCTCGTCTCCGGGTCCTCCTCTGCCGTCTGCGGGGGCCGCTTAGGGGTCCTCCTGTTCCTCTTTGACCCAGAGGAGGTGCTCAAACAGCTTGGCGGCCATATTTAAGGCGTAAAACTGGTCAGCCGGGAAGGTGTCGTGGCACATGAACTGTGCCACCTTGTGCCTGTCCCTGGGGCCGTAGGTGTTCTTGGCCTGTACAGAGAGAGGAAAGCATAGTTAGAAACAAACACGCACGTCAGAAAGACTTTCAGGCAACAGGGGTTGTCACAGACCCGCACCTCCTCCTCCGACGCCTCCTCCAGAGGGATGGTGGGGTCCTCCAGGTCGCCAGACTCAAGCAAGTCCAGGGAGGAGGCCAAGGCCACGGTCGGGTTGCTCGCCCGCAGCTCGGCGAGGTCGTGCAGGACCTTCTTCCTCTTTAGAGCCTGCAGGGTCTCTCGCCGAGCTGCCACCGTCAGCTCCGAGTGGGCCCCCAGGTGGCGGTCCATGCGGGAGCAGGACTTGCTGCAGGCAGGCACGGGGCAGGTGCCCTTCCGGACGTCCACCCTCCCGGACGAAATAACAAGCAACAGCTTGCGTTCTGTCCTATTTTTCACCCTGTGGGTCACTGTCAGGTGCTGGCTCAGCTGGCTGTAGAGCTTGTGGCAAAGCGGGCAGTCTTTAATTCCCATATTAAAAGATAATTAGATTGGAAAAAGATATAAAGAGTAAAAGTAAAAATGAAAATTCAATAAAATAAGTAGTGAGGAACGTGTCAAGAACCTTGTGCAATGTGTGTGTGTATGTGTGTGTGAAAGTGAATGCAACGAGTAAAAATGTGTTGAGGAATATGAGTGTGAATGACAAAGGTTGACCCGTGCAATGATCATTTATAGCCTTTTGAGGTCCACTTTAAGCTCAGGAGGATGCGAAAGTGGACTGAGGAAAAGGTCGTCCAATCAAGTCTTTTTGAGCTCACTTTCAGCTCAGGGGGATGCGAAAGCGGACTGAGTTTGATGGCAGCGGGGGAGGGGCATTTTTTCAGGAAGGTCCTACAGTTTCACGCTTCGGGGCCGTGCGTCAGGGGCCCCTGGAGAGTCAAAATCTCAAATCTTCAAATAAGACTTTAAAGGTACAATATGCAAGATTTTCTACCGCTAGAGGGCGCTACATTCCAAACAACAACAACGCCGTAGCTTGATGACGATGTGAAGGAGCGTGGAATGATGGGAACTGTCGTTTTCGACTCCACCGTGGATGTAAATCAGTAAGACGGGAATCGAAAAATCATGTTCATGGATGAGGTAAAGTTCTATTTTTATAAATGTTGCATTTAATGACATGCTTTTATTTCTTTAAAATGAATTAACCGCAAGAAAAGTAAGGTTTAATACTAAATTGGTTATAATAGATGTTACTGTATTTGTCGAATTCATTGTTGTGATAGCGCTGCGCAGTTTTACGTGTTCTAAACAATTGCTGTAAAAGTACATTCGGACATACCCACATAATTTGCCAAAATACTGATAAATCTTTATGAATAACACATGCTATATGTAACAATGTTGTGGGAAGAAGGAGGCGGGAACCGGCGAACATTCATGACACATTTTAATGATAAAAATAAAACAAATACAAAACGAAAGTAAAAGACAGCAGCCCCTCACGAAGGGGCCCTGAAGGCCTGGCTGAGCGGCCCCGAAGGCCTGGTTGGTCTTGTGGGAAGAAATCTGCAGAAAAAGCGACAAACGAGTGGCGTAAGAGAGAACTGCGCAGAGAGAGAGAGAAATAAAACCACTCACATTGATGACGTAGCAACCACCCATGGCGGCCTACTGCGCTGCCTCCACCTCCCCAGTGGTCATATTTTCCAAGTAGGCGGTGAGGTGCCCATAAAACAACCACTGGTCCTTCCGGCCGTCACTTTGAGACAGGAAAGGAGAAGCGTTATGGGGCGTGTGGAACGCTGAGGATTGAGAGGTAAGAGGAGGCAAAAACTTACCCAGGATTTCAGGAATGGCGATCTTGGCGGAGGCAGCGCACTGACGGAGAGTGACCTTGGGGATGAGTTGGATCTCCTTGGCCTGTTTGAACGCCACCTCATGAATGACCACCTCATGAATGACTCTGCGGGAGAGTCGGCAGGTGGGCGGCGGGGTCTCTGCCACGTAGGCCAGGAACTTGGCCACATTTTTAAGGTACATTTGTATGTTGTATACATTGTATACATAGTCGGCTCCACGATCTTGGCCTGATTGAGGGAGTTATGCCAAGACCGCATCCTCGCCCGTCTGATTAATGAAGCCCAGGCTGGCCAGGTCGGTTTGCCCCACCGCCATGTACGCAATAAAATTGCGCAATCGAAATATTTTTGACCCCACATTGTTCACCAGCCTCAGAGTGGGGTCGGCGCACTCCTGGTGGCCCCGGAACTCCTCGAGGAGGACACCTGCGAAAAGAGAAAACACACAAGAACAATGGGGTCAGAACACAAACAATTATGGTCGGAACAACGGCTGCAGGGCGAGAGGGAAAAGCGACAGAACGCGGTACTCACTCAGAGCCGCCACGTGGTCGGGGAACGGGTGCTCCTCCCGCTGCTCAGACGGCTGGGGGCCTGGTCCCAGTGGGCCTGGCCGGCCGGTTCCCCAGAGGGCTCGGCTTCTTCCAACTCCTCCTCGGCCGCTCCCTTCTCGGGGGAGCGGAGAGCAGACAGGAGTCTACTTGTGACCCGGGCGACCTGGGCGGAGGTCATTTTGTTTGTATTTCACATTTATTATACATTTTTATTGATTAAAACCACTTTTTCTGTACTAATTACACACAACCAAACACATTCATCTAACTTTCAAGTAATGTCAGTGTTTAAAAATGAAATAAAATAAATAACTAGGGCTAGGGCTCTCAAACTCTGGGTCCCGACTCAAGGGCCCGTGACGACAGAACTCGTCGAGTTTCGGGGTCCTACGACCTTCCAAAATTTTTTTATCTCTTCCTCAAAGCATCTTTTGTTTAATTCAAATTAAGCACTGAAATGGTGCCAGGGCCCCCGAAATCACTCACTCTGTCCCCGATCGACATACCGAAAGGACCTGTGCCTAGGGCTTAAAAAAGTATTTTTTATTATCTCTGTCTGCCATTGAAGCTAGGGCCCTCAAACTCTCGCTGAGTTTAGTTGTCCTACGACCTTCCATCTCCTTACGGACGCGCGTCCTGTTTTTTTACCTTTTGACCCCTGTCAGCTTATGACATTTTTGAAAGGTGCCTCATTCGTTTTAAATACTAAAAACGGGTATTAAACCACCTCTACTGTACTAAGCACACTCAACTGGACACGTTCCACTAATTTTCGATTAATTTCAGTGCTTAAAAAAAAAGAAAAAAAAAAAGGACCTCGAAGCTAAAAACAATGAATTGAAAACAAATTAATACATTTCTGTTCCATTGTCATTTGTATTGGAAATCAGACACCAAATGTCAAAACTAGATACTGTAAGCTTTCAAATGATACATAGTTTGTCAATATTACTTTAGGTTTAGACTAAGAAATAATAGTTTTAAATTTAAAACAACAAGCGAGCAACAAGCGAGCAACAAGAGGCTCGACTGAAACGCGCAACTGTGTGTTTTCTGGAATACTCTGCTCTCCTGTTATTGTCAGCGTTGCTTTGTAGTCAAGGTAAGCCCATCTTCGATTCTCAGCTTCCCTTATATTTTTAACTTCACATAATTGTGTATTTTAGTTGGACGCGTTGCCACATTAAACAAACAGCCGCGAGTGAAAATTATTATTGTTAAAGCCTAATTTGCACTTTAAGCCTCTGCTCCTAGCACTTTCAAAGCGAAAGTTGGCCCATTATCGCGTTATCCACTTAATTGCAAGACCGAACCAGCATCTGTTAGAATACCTTTAAATAGACGAGATTCAGTTCACTCCCGCAGAACAAGCGAGCAACAAGAGGCTCGACTGAAACGCGCAACTGTGTGTTTTCTGGAATACTCTGCTCTCCTGTTATTGTCAGCGTTGCTTTGTAGTCAAGGTAAGCCCATCTTCGATTCTCAGCTTCCCTTATATTTTTAACTTCACATAATTGTGTATTTTAGTTGGACGCGTTGCCACATTAAACAAACAGCCGCGAGTGAAAATTATTATTGTTAAAGCCTAATTTGCACTTTAAGCCTCTGCTCCTAGCACTTTCAAAGCGAAAGTTGGCCCATTATCGCGTTATCCACTTAATTGCAAGACCGAACCAGCTGTACTCACTCAAGCGGTGAAAGCATTCTTCTGTATATCTGTGTATTTTGCGCGCTGTCGCGGAAGCGTCAGCGGAAGCGTTCAGCTCTCGTGTTCAGCCTCCTCGTGTGAAGACCGACTCGGGTAAAGACCATCGACTCTACCTGCGCGACTCCACCGAGCAGGGACACCAGAAAGGCACTTAAAATTCGCCTTTTCCCTTTCCACTTCTTATCTTATCTTTCTCCCGAATCAGCATGTGTTTTCAACACATTCCTGTTATCATTCGACAACGCCCTTTCATCACGCGCACAAGGCAGCGCGATACTACTAATCTGCGTCCCATTCTCTCATCCTCACACACTCCTCTCTCTCTTTCCGTGGGTCTATGGAATTGTCAGTCAGCAGTCAACAAAGCTGACTTCATTCCAGCCTTTGCATCTCATTCTACTCTCAGTATCCTGGGCTTGACTGAGACCTGGATTCGTCCTGAAGACTCAGCAACCCCCGCTGCTCTCTCTAGCAATTTCTCCTTTTCTCACTCCCCTCGCCAGTCTGGGAGGGGTGGCGGGACAGGGCTTCTCGTTTCCAACAATTGGATATACTCAGCGCTCTCTTCTCTATGCAACAACAATTCATTTGAATATCATGCTATCACACTTACAACTCCCAGTAAGATCCATATTGTAGTAATTTATCGCCCCCCAGGTCAGCTGGGTAACTTCGTAGAGGAGCTGGATGTGCTGCTGTCCTCTTTCCCTGAGGACGGCACCCCACTTCTAGTCTTCGGTGACTTCAACATTCATCTCGAAAAACCACATGCAACAGACTTCACCTCTCTACTAGCCTCCTTCGATCTCAAACGACACATCACCACAGGTACTCACAAATCAGGCAACCAACTGGACCTGGTCTACACACGCAACTGCATCACAGACAACATTTTGGTGAGGCCTCTCCATGTTTCAGATCATTTCCTCATCACCTTCAGTCTACAACTCGCTACCCCTGCGCCACCAACCCCACCACCAGTCACCCTCAGGCGAAACCTACGCTCACTTTCCCCCTCCCACCTCTCCTCTGCCGTGTCTTCTTCTCTTCCCCCACCCTCACAATTCTCATCTCTGGATGTGAATACTGCAACGGATACCCTATGCTCCACACTAACCTCTACTCTAGACAAAATCTGCCCTCTCTCCTCCAGGCCAGCACGCGCTACTCCTTCTAACCCCTGGCTATCTGAGGTTCTTCGTGAACACCGGACCGAACTCAGGGCAGCGGAGAGGAAATGGCGCAAATCAAAAGACTCATCTGACCTGAGTATGTATAAATCTCTCCTCTCGTCCTTTTCTGCTGATGTTCATGCTGCAAAATCTTCTTATTTCCACAACAAGATCAACAGCTCCTCCAACGCACGACTACTCTTCAAGACATTCAACTCACTCCTCTGTCCACCTCCACCACCACCCTCCTCCACCTTAACTGCCGATGATTTTGCAAACTTCTTCACCAACAAAACAACAACTATCAGCAGTCAATTCTCAGCTCCACACACACAGGAACCCAGACCGACCCCTTCCACAGCCAATACCCCTCTGTCCTCCTTTTCGCCGCTAACAGAGGAAGAAGTATCTACACTTCTCCTCTCCAGTCACCCTACCACCTGCCCTCTAGACCCCATCCCCTCACACCTTCTACAAGCCATCTCTCCCACACTTCTACCAGCACTCACACACATCATCAACTCATCCCTCCATACTGGCACCTTCCCTACAGCATTCAAGCAGGCTCGGGTCACTCCACTGCTTAAAAAACCAACGCTAAACACATCTTTTGTAGAGAATTACAGACCCATCTCTCTCCTACCATTCATTGCAAAAACACTTGAAAGAGCTGTTTTCAACCAAGTAACATCCTTCTTGTCTCTAAACAACCAGCTGGATGTCAACCAATCTGGCTTCAAGAAAGGGCATTCAACTGAGACTGCATTACTGTCGGTCACAGAAGCCCTACGGATTGCAAAAGCTGCTTCCAAATCTTCACTCCTCATTCTCCTTGATCTGTCTGCTGCCTTCGACACCGTGAACCATCAGATCCTTATGTCCAGCCTCTCATCACTGGGCATCACAGGAACTTCACTCAACTGGTTTGAATCCTATCTCACAGGTAGGTCCTTCAAAGTCGCATGGAGAGGCGAGGTATCCAGAGCACATCAACTGACCACAGGGGTTCCCCAGGGTTCAGTTCTCGGTCCCCTCCTCTTCTCCATCTACACTACATCACTGGGACACATCATACAGGCACATGGTTTCTCCTACCACTGCTATGCTGATGACACACAACTCTTCCTCTCATTTCGACCAGATGATCCCACAGTAGCTGCACGGGTCTCGAGCTGTCTGGCAGACATCTCCACATGGATGAAGGAACATCACCTGCAGCTCAACCTGGCAAAGACTGAGCTGCTCGTCCTCCCTGCCAATCCGTCTCTACAGCACGACTTCACCATCCAGCTTGATTCATCATCAATCACACCATCAAGGTCGGTCAGAAATCTGGGAGTAACGTTTGATGACCAGCTGACCTTCACAGATCACATTTCAAAGACAGCTCGATCATGCAGGTTTGCGCTGCACAACATCAGGAAGATCAGGCCTTTCCTAACTGAGCACGCAACACAACTCCTCGTCCAGGCCCTGGTCATTTCTAGGCTTGACTACTGCAATGCTCTTCTGGCCGGACTTCCAGCATGTGCTACCAAACCTCTTCAGATGATCCAGAATGCTGCAGCTCGTCTTGTCTTCAACGAGCCCAAGAGGGCCCACGTCACTCCTCTGTTAATCTCTCTGCACTGGCTACCTCTCGCTGCTCGCATCAAGTTCAAGGCATTGACGCTTGCTTACAGATCTATCACAGGCTCAGCTCCCTCCTACCTTCACTCACTCCTACGAGCCTACATCCCCACCAGACGCCTACGATCAATCAACAAGCGACGTCTCGTGGTTCCATCACAGAAAGCCACAAGATCACTTTCCAGATCATTCTCATTCACAGTTCCATGCTGGTGGAACACTCTCCCCACCCTCATCCGGAATGCTGAATCCCTGACAACATTCAAAAAACAGCTGAAAACCCATCTCTTCCATGAGCACCTAAACTCATAAAAAAAAAAAAAAACCTTTCCCTTAAAATCCCACTTATCATGCTTATGCTACTCTGAATAATGCCTGAACTTCGTATTCTGAACACTTCTTGCGTTGTTGTTGTCTTTTGCCTCTTCATGATGACTCGCTTAATTTAGTCCTGATTTGTAAGTCGCTTTGGATAAAAGCGTCTGCTAAATGACTAAATGTAAAACCCCAACAATTTTGCTGTGACCTTCCGGGACCTTATTCAGTGTAAAATGCAAAACATGTGTTTTTCACCCTTTTTTGACCTTTTGACCCCTGAACGAAGTCGCAGGGCCACCAAACACTTCCCCCGCTCCAGGGAGCCGTGACGAGATGGAAAATGGCGCCCCCTAGTCGCTCGGCCCTTTCGAAGCGGTGTCCACGAAGCCACTATGGCAAACGCATTCATTTAATGGGCCAGTGGGATTTTTATAGAGAGGTTCCAGGCATATCGACATATCGAAAGCGCCGGGCTCTTGAGTGAAGGCAACACATTTTCAGCCTCTATCTCCAGTCTTTTTGAGCTCACTTTCATCTCAGGGGGATGCGAAAGTGGACTGAGTTTGATGGCAGCGGGGGAGGGGCGTCTTTTCAGGAAGGTCCTAGATTTTCACCCTTCGGGGCCGTGCGTTGGGGGCCCCTGGAGAGTAAAAATCTCAAATGTCAAGGTACCACGACCTTGCGTCTACGTACGGGGGCCGTCCCACGTGCCATTTGTTGGCGTAGTGCTTTCATGGACGTGCAGTGGCTTTTTTGACCTTTCGAGCCCTGAACGAGGTCGTAGGTCCACCAAACCCGCTCCAGGGGGCCGTGACGAGACGGAAAATGGCGCCCCCTAGTCGATTGGCCCTTTCAAAGCGGTGTCCGCGAAACCACTATGGCAAACCCATTCAAATAATGGGCAAATGGGATATTTCCAGAAAGGTGCAGGGTCACTCAAATTTGACAGGGGTGTTCAAGAGGTGTACTGGAACGACATATCGATAGCGCAAGTCGATCGTAGAGACTTTGCGTCAGAAGTCAAAAATTCAAAAGTCAACGGGACATTTGCCCAAATAGTGGGTTCATGGGATGGGGGCGTGGCTTGGTAGTGGTGGTGGTCAATGGGACAAATAGTGGGTTCGTGGAACGGGGGCGTGGCTTGGGAGTGGGGGTCAACGGGACATTTGCCCACTATAGTGGGTTATTGGACAAATAGTGGATTCATAGGATGGGGTGTGGCTTGGGAGTGGGGGGTGGTACTGACTGGATTGAGCGTCCAGCAAAGCGTCAGTAAGCTGCCAGTCTGATCACGGCCATTTGACAGGTTTAATTGGGATAAAAGTCCTAAAACGCCAATCAGGCAAAATAACATAATCATCTCAACAGATGAATAATAAATGAGCTAGAGAGAAAGGAACACAAAACACAAAAACCAAAATTTCTTTCATCAAAAATATTTAGCAGTTTTTTTCCAGTCTTTGTGCTAAGCTAGGTTAGCGGTGTGTGCGTCAGACAGAGTTACGGCACGCACGGAGATGAGAAGGGTATGTATGGACTTATCAAGCTCAAGTCCCAAAAAGTCGGCGTGTTCCTTTAAAGCAGTGTGCAGTCAAAGAAACAACAAACGTAATTCTATCTATCTATCTATCTATCTATCTATCTATCTATCTATCTATCTATCTGTCTGTCTATTTTTCTGTCTATCTATCTATCTATCTATTTATCTATCTATCCATCCATCCGTCCATCCGTCCATCTATCTATCTGTCTATTTTTCTCTGTCTGTCTGTCTGTCTGTCTATCCATCCATCCATCCGTCTATCTATCTATCCATCCATCCATCCATCCATCCATCTATCTATCTATCTATCTATCTATCTATCTCTATCTGTCTGTCTATTTTTCTGTCTGTCTATCTATCTATCTATCTATCTATCAATCTATCCGTCCATCCGTCCATCTATCTATCTATCTATCTATCTATCTATCTATCTATCTATCTATCTATCTATCTATCTATCTATCCATCCATCTATCTATCTATCTATCTATCTATCCGTCTATCTATCTATCTATCTATCTATCTATCTATCTGTCTATCCATCCATCCATCCATCCGTCTATCTGTCTGTCTATCTATCTATCCATCCATCCGTCCGTCCATCTATCCATCCGTCCGTCCGTCCGTCCATCCATCTATCTATTTCTTGTATGTTTTATATTATAATATAATATTTCACTTGTCACTTTTATCAGTATTTTCACAGACAAAAAAACAAAAAATCCCTGACCAGTTTTGAGGAACACAGTCGCTTTAGTTTAAACCCAATCAAATGGATCGGCTCATATCAGAAGCCGTGTTTTATTACTCTTATCAGACACTGTGATTTTCAATCCCTTTCATCGATAACCTCGCGCTGCACAACTGAGAGGATCGATGTCACATCTGATGATCGTCACACAGCGGCAGAACCTAGAAAGCAAGAGCACAACCACGACAAGCAGACGTGACACTGTGTTTGTCACAAAACAAGGAATGATAATCTCCTCTGTTTACTCAGGGCTCCGGGTGACGGGAAAATTGAGGCATTCCAAGCCAGTTGCCGAGGCAACCAGGATATGATAATGTTGCCCTGACGAGAGAGAGAGAGAGAGAGAGAGAGAAGCCGGGGGAAGTGAATTAATGGGATAATTTTCACACTGTGAGGGTGGCAATCGTTCCTGCTATACTTCATCTTCCCATGGCCACTACATCCAATCCTTCACACACACACACATACACACACACACACACACAACCGCCTCCATCTCAGACTCATGGAGAAGGGAAATATTACATCATAAAATGTGAATGATCAGAAATACATGATGTCAATATGAAGATTCTGATAAAACATACAAAGGCATACCGCTGATGTGAAGCAAGTTAGAAAGTCAGTAACAGCTCTAAATCTTACATAGCAACATCTTACATACAGATATTAAAATGATATTAAGTAATAATAGCCATAACTTCTACATATACATGCATTTAGCATTTTGAATGCTTTTATCCAAAGCGATTTGCATTGTGTTGAAACTACATTTGTCATGCTGTCATGCAAAATAACTCACGACGATGAAGGAAACAAAACAGTCTTTTAATCGTAAATTCAAACAAGGAAACACAGAATATAACAACCACTTCAGCACAGATGTTAAACAGTCCAGAGCA
Organism: Rutilus rutilus; assembly: GCF_951802725.1. Classification (NCBI taxonomy): domain Eukaryota; kingdom Metazoa; phylum Chordata; class Actinopteri; order Cypriniformes; family Leuciscidae; genus Rutilus; species Rutilus rutilus. The sequence goes on from NC_140233.1 coordinate 3,346,265, forward strand.
AGGAGGAACAGACTGAAACTGAGGGCTGAAGTACAGAGGGCAAACAAAGGAGCTAACAAGTTAATTAATAAAGCACAGGTGAACAGAATGAATCAATGAGACAAACGGAAAATTGGCAAACAGAAACTAAACACAATAAAAACTAAGATAAAAAAACAAAACATAACCCTGACATTACATAATTTTAACTGAATGTAACTCGACACCCTTGCCTCGTTTAGTATGCGTGGTTCTATGATTATGCAAATGAGCCCCGCCTCCACTCACTCACTCAGCTCAGAGATCCACTGGTTGACGATCACACGTTGATCTGATTGGTTACAAGGTAGTTTGAGACGTCAGAAACACCAGCGATTTCAAAGCGTGTTTTTGAGACTGTCTTTGGTTCACTGCAGTTTTAAGGAGGAAATACTCAGCAATGGTGTCGACTTATGAATTTACACATGCTTTGTCTGAAAGCACATTAAAGGGATAGTTCACTTTGAAATTAATTTTTGATATGTTTTAGCTTACCTCAAGGGCATCCAAGATGTAGGTGTCTTTGTTTCCGCAGTAGTTTCAATTTTGATATTTTTAGGTCAAACCGTTCTTGTCTGTCAGTCATATAATGCAGGTCTATGGTCACTGTCTCAAAACACAAGCACAGAGTCCAAATTAAAACAATTCCCCATGTCCAAATGAAACAATTCCCCATCATACGTACACATTGATGGCCTAAGACACGAAACGAGCGGTTTGTGTGAGAAAACGAACAGTATTTATATCGTTGTTATCTCTTGAAAACAGCACACGTCCAAATGATCTGACGGCGCGGGCGGGTATAGATATATACATAGATGTCGCCTTGGCTACGGTTTAGTTCCAATGAACTGCAGTAGCGAAGGCGACATCTAGTGTATACATCTATACCCGCATAGATATATACACTAGATGTCGCTCTGCTACGGTTTCGTTCCAATGAACTGCAGTAGCCAAGGCGACATCTATGTATACATCTATACTCGCCCACGCCGTCAGACCATTTGGACGTGTGCTGTTTTCAAGAGCTAAAAACTATATAAATACTGTTCGTTTTCTCACACAAACCGCTCGTTTCGTGTCTTAGGCCATCAATGTGTACTTATGATGGGGAATTGTTTCATTTGGACGATGGGGAATTGTTTTAATTTGGACTCTGTGCTTGTGTTTTGAGACAGTGACCATAGACCTGCATTATATGACTGACAGACAAGAACGGTTTGACCTAAAAATATCAAAATTGAAACTACTGCGGAAACAAAGACACCTACATCTTGGATGCCCTTGAAGTAAGCTAAAACATATCAAAAATTAATTTCAAAGTGAACTATCCCTTTAAAAACACCACATAGACACATAAACAACATTAAAAGCTGGATTTTCACCACAGGGGGACTTTCACTATTCAGATGCACTGTCAAGATAAAACATAGGACATTTTAAATAGAAACATTGATGTTTATGTGAGCGCAGCATTAAAGTCAAATTCATAGAACTGCGCATACTAAATGAGTCAAGGGTGTCGAGTTACATTCAAGATATTTTAAGGCATTTCAAGGAAAAAACATTCAATTATGTAATTTTGGAGATCAACAGGGGGAATTTAAAGGTTCTTCATGGAACCATTTATGCAAATGAAGAACCTTTATTTTTAATGTACCCTAATTTAATACAAATGGATAAGCGAGGCCGCCAGCATATATTTTTTAACACAATAATACTCTGTGCACATTACACTTGAACAAGTATCCTTGACTTTCAGAACTGTCGTTTATCGTTGGATTATCTTTTTTAACCCAACCGTTGGTTTACGCATATTGGCTTCATGTTGGGCTGTCTTAAAATTTGTTGAGTCATTTGTTTACGTCGTTGGGTTATTTTTTAGTTATAACCTAACAGCTGGGTTGAATAGTTAACTCAACCGTTGGGTTACTTTTAACCAGGTTGGCTTTTAACCCAATGCATTGGGTTAAAATAACCCAAAGTTGGGAAGGTGCTATACAACCCCATTGTTGGGTTATTTTTAACCCAACATTATTAAGTGAGTGGCAATATAAGAGACGCATAAAACCCTGCGGTCTGTCAAACACACACGCCGAATCGAACAGGCCTCGTGTCAGTAACACCGCTGTAAATCACTCATTAGCCGCGACAGATCTACGAGTCTGATTCACGACTCATATACGACCAAACCCCGGGAAATCAAATCAATCACGTGTTTATTAAAGCAGCCGTTCACGCGCTGTTCTCCTCTGGCCTTCTCTCAATCAATCCGTAGTTGTCACGGCCCATACATTTCCATTCTCATCTGTGTTTCCCGCGGTCAGCGCTGCGTTTGCTATGCTAATTAATGAGTAATTGTGGTGAGATGTGTGAGGTTGGTGTGGGGGTGGAGGAGGGGAAGCTAATGAGGTAAAACACAAGCTTGAATCCTTCCTGTGTTCAGTGCCATCTGTGAAACATTATGATGGTAAACCGGCACTGGATCTCGTACAGATGTGGCATTGTGTCGCTCCTCTGCGGACTCATTTGACGGCGAACAGCAACAAAAGGATGCATCCTTTGGTTGTTGTTTTTTTTGCGTGCTGTACGAGAAGAATCAAAGGCATGCTTTGACAGACCTCAAATTACCTACACATTATACAGCGATGTGCATGAAAGCAGCACTCAACCCCAGAGCCAGAACTGAGCAGACAGGTGCACGAGCACAACGCCTCACACTCAACGTACAAATCTGAGGATGCATATGCACGTGTGCTCGCAAACGGCCTTTGTGTGGGGGGAAATAACGCTTGAAGAAATGCATTTTAATTAAACCGGAACAAGAACTGAAAAGAATGAACATGCAAATGTACAGATGTAAAAAAAATTCACTAAGAAATTGCTATTAAATTCACAATAGTCTTCTTCATATTTAATTAAAGCAGATGTAATATTTCTTAGGGAGCTAAACATCTGGATATGTTAAAGGTACACTATGTGAAAACTTTTTCTTTTCTAAATTAACAATATTTAAATAATGCATCCTTATTCCTTATCCTTATTAGTGTAAATTTGTCTTACACTGATTTACTATGGTAAGCCTGTTTTAAGAGTTTATATTGTAGACCTGACGTGATGCTTTGCTTTGGAAATTGCTTTGACGCATGTCTGGTGTGTGTGTGAGTGTGTGTCTATGTGTGTGTGTGTGTGACAAACAAACGAACGCTGAACAGAGGAGGTTCTGCTGGAGAAAAGAGAACGAGACAGAGCTCGTAATAAAACAAGAATCAACATCAGCTTGGCTTTTCAGAGACTAAAACTGAAGGATTTTAAATGTTGTAAAAGCGACACAGAGATGATGGTGTTTTATTACTCAACAGGAGGGTAAGTGTTTTATTGTACAGATAAACTGTGACATGTGTCTCTCTAACAGTTCACTGTAAAGCTGTATCTATTGTGAAGATCAGTTCATTACGGTTGTTGTGCTGGAGTTCATTCTCGTGTCTATTAACGGGTAAAACTACAGTAACGTCTTCAGCTGGTCAGCTTGAGATCCTGGTTTTATCTCTTAAACCAGGTAGTGAATGTTTTATGAGCAGCAGGATAATCATATTCATCCACACAGAGCCAAAGTACAACCAGAACAATGTTTGGTTACACTTTATTTGAAGGTGTCATTGTTACAGTGCAATTATACATTTAAGTAATGAGTAATATTAATGAACAACATGTACTTACTATGGTTATAGGATTAGGGTTTGGTTGAGGGTTAGTTGCATGTAATTATGCATAATTTACTGTTATTACTATGGTAAGTACATGTATTATGTAACATGGACACTGTAAAATAAAGTGTTGCCCAATGTTTTTCTGCAAAATGCACGCAGATTTGTTTTTAACTGCTAGAGGAACAAAAGTTACATAGTGTACCTTGAGCTAATTTGCTTTTCCGTCACAGTATTTGAATAGTAGAAGACTGCTAGTGCTATAAATCAATGCAAAATCCAAACAAAGAGATCAAATATTGTGCAATATCTTGCTTTAAGGATTTTTTGATATTTTTACTACAAAATAAGACTGATATTCATAAAGAATATGACTTTTTGCAGTGGTTTCTTTTTTAAGAGTGGTCCCTTTAATGTAATTGTTTGTGGTTCTTCTTTCCTCACATGCTTCAGAATGAAACGACCTTCAGTCCAGACTGATATTACAACACGCTGACTCTCAGATGAGCATGTTAAGTAACAGCGAGCGTAACCCAGTCAGTCTCAGAGCATTCATCATAGTTTGGTTAATCCCTGTAATAAATGTCTACAGAGGCCTGCGGGGAAACACATGTAAATGATGAGGTTGAGGGCTTCTTCTGTAACCCTACATATGGAGGACTGTGAAACCAGGGCCATGTGGCCTTTTTAACTCTAAGACGAGAGCAAACTCTTGATTTATTCACCTGGCCTTAATACAGAGCAGCAGCAGAGGTAAAAACACCACTCAAAACATACTGATTTTAATCAGTCATTTTTCAAGAGAGAGCCACAAGGTTATTAAAGGGGTGGTATAATGCCCTTTTCACAAGATGTAAAATAAGTCTCTGATGTCCCCAGAGTGTGTGTGTGAAGTTTTAGCTCAAAATACCCCACAGATCATTTTTATATAGCATGTTAAAGTTGTCACTTTTTGAGGGTGAGCAAAAATGCACTGTTTTTGTGTCTGTTCCTTTAAATGCAAATGAGCTGCTGCTCCCAGCACAGGGGGCGGAGCTTCAACAGCTTGCACTCACACACACATGCACTGAAACATTTCAAAAACTTTTAGCCTTTTATGTTCAAACCGGATTCAGACAATGATGGAGAGACTCAAGAAGTGACAACATGTAGAAGCAACAGGACATTTCTGAACGGTTAGTTGATTAATTTATGTAGCTCATGTGTAGTCATCTTCTAGTCATTGATTAATTGATAATCTATAAATCGTGTTCCCGGGGGTGGGGTTTATGTAAATTTGAGGGTTGGTGATGTCACTAACCCGAGAGGATTGTCCTGTAGTCTCTACCTGCCGTTTGTTGTAGTCCTTAAAAAACGATTTCTGTAAAAGCAAATATCTCCCTTTGCTTTGAACTTTGAGCGCCGTAACTTTGCAGATGTTGTTTATGCTCAAACAGCAACATTACACACTAACTAAAGTTAGAAAAGTCAAATCATACTCAACCACCCCTTTAAGCGATGGTGTATTCTTCTGTTCCACAAGACTGTCATTTCAAGCTTTATTTTTGAGAAAATGTGATGCAAAACAACTGCAGAAAATGCCATTATACAGTCAAACCAAAACTTTATTCAGACGCCTTCAACATTTCTCACATCATCACAGTTTATTCGCTATAGTTTAGAAAACGGTGATCAAATATGAGCAGAACTCAGTTGATATTTGACTGGTTTTGTCCGTCCTTCTGTTAGACTGTCTCACACATGAATTATGTTGAATATCTGTCAGCTGTTAAATTTAACTACACAATTAGATAATACCAGTTTAGCTCAACCAGTGACCAAGCAATGCTTCATTTTGTTCAGTCTGTGTGTAAAAAGAGCATTAGCAATTAAAGAAAACACACTTCAGCAAAACATGATCAGCTCAAAGTGTCTGGATCATTTATGGCCCAAAATGTTAGTCACTGTATGAAGAATTATTGGGTATAAAATGTCACAGCTTACTTTATTTTTCTCTCCTCACTTACAGAAATGAACTGTAGTGTACTGCACACACTAGTAAAATATAAAAATCAAAAATTATATCTGGTGTATTAGTAATTTTTGACTGTATATCCATTGAAATATGCACAAACTGATCCAGGCTCGTGTCCAGTGAGAGATGCTGGTGTTTTCCCTGTTCTCGTCACCTGAGCGATCGCAGGGCCGGTCCGGGTGGAAGTGCTGACAGAAACAGCGTGAGGGAAACATCTGCGTAAACACACACCGTCAGCAGGAGTGGAATCAGCACACGTCTCACACGTCAATCTACGACATTAAAAGACATTTGCATTGGTTAAAGCAGACAGAAGACATGGTTTGAGAATGATAATGTGGGTTACGTTAGTTAATTTAGTCACATTTGCTTTGTGACTGCATGTTACTGAACTAATAATGTAATGCTAATCACCATGAAGAGACACGGCACACACACATAATGGCTAAAAGTAGATTATTTTGGATTAGTTGGCAATGCATCTCTGCAAAAGATAAATATGATACTTTAGAAGATATCTCAAAATGAGGCTTAATTATAATGCCTTATTATTATGGAAAAGCCGCCAAATATTCTATAAAAATATCTTAGAAAAAAGGTTCAATGGCTCCATATTGAACTCTAGGGTTCTTGACTCAATTCTCAAAGAACGCTTTAAACCCAAAAGGTTCTAGGAAAATTTCTTGCATTATTGCAAAATACTTTCACCTTTAACAAAAAAATTCTAGTGATTAAGCATGTTTATGAGCTGTTTAGTTAATACAATTTCAGTTAAAATAAAAAAATAAATGAAATTAATTAATTAAAACTAAATCCATAAAATGGTGGGAAAACCCTAAAAGGATCTAAATGAAGCACCTGACTGAACCCTTTAAGGTTCTGTATAGTTTATTTTAATAAATATTATATTATATTCAACTGAGAAATAAGCATTATACACTGGACAAATTATTTTTGTATATGTTTTACCAGAAAATACTCAAAATTTCACTTCATTAAATGTGTTACTTGCCGTTTCTTTGTAATTGTTTGTGAAATTGACTAGTAATATCGGAGTGAAACCTGTTTCTACACTATTTTATTTTTCAGTGTAGTGACTCAATATTTGCTTGGTTTTGTCTGAAGCTCGTCTGAGTTTGTTTTACATCATTAGACGTGATGATGGTGGTGTGTTGGAAGTTATAGGAGGAACGAGTCATTGACTAACTGGGCAGCAATGCAGCTGTCTGTGGCTTTGGACAGAGTCTGAGTCTTTAAATGCGTGTAGAGGGATGAAACACACACACACACACACACACACACACACACACACACACACACACACACACCAGCTGTGTTCTCTCCTCAGAGAAAAAAGCTTGTCAGATATCACAGAAAACCCAGAGCCCAGAGGCCCCAGACAGTCAAAAGTTCACATACTAACCTTACACACACACACACACACACACACATCTGATAAAAACAATACTGTTTGACGAACGTTCTGTCAAGGTATTCTCAAAGTTATGAACTTCATCTGGTCTTTAATAACATCATCAAAACGTTAAAAACATTTATACATCGTTCATGGAATGTTATTTTTCAGAAATGTTTTATTTGGACGCTTTTTAAATGTTACTCTCGGTTTCGGAATGTTCAGAGAATATTCAAAAGTAACATTCCATAATGACTGAAGAACGATACAGTGCAATGCTCACGTTCCTTTAATGTTCTAAAGTAACATTTAAGTTTAAAATATTCAGAGAACATTGCTTTCAAGTTTTCATTACTTAATTGGAATGTTAGCAAAACGGTCTTAGAACACATTTCCAGTCGTATATATAAATAATAAAATCAATAATAATTAAATAATAAATTTGTATGTTTTTATACCATTTTAGTATATATATATATATACTATATACTATATATATACAGTTTAAATATATATAAACTTTTTAAAAATGTATTGCATTTTTGATAATAAAATAAGGAATAATAAACAAATTATGATTTGCTTGAAGAAAATATATTTGTAAAGAAAGTATATTTGTAAGACATAACCAAGATTTTTCAGCATTTATGCTTTATTCTAGAATGAGACACACATTGATGTTGCTCAGTGAACACTCTAAAAAATGTAGGGTTGTTTTAACCCAAATTTGGGTCAGATATGGACGAACACAACCAATGGGTTAAAAATTGTACAAAAAGAAAAAGAAAAAAAAGAACTTGTACCCCAAAGGCTGGGTTTGTCCATATTTGACTCAAATATGGGTTTGTAACAACCCAGTATTTTTCCGAGTGCAGTTTTTGACCTGACCTGCTCTCCGTTGAAGAGCTCATGGTGGCCTCGAGTCTTCATTCTCATCACGACACATCGACGTGACTGAGGTGTAACCGAAGCCTGACGTCCCTCAGAGAAGAAGAGCAGAGAGATAAGAGACACAGAGCGAGTGAGAGACTTTCCCTTTGAAGCGGTTGATATTAGCACATCAAACAGAAATGCTTTCTCACAATCCGAATATAAAAAACCCTTCAAACCCAAACACTCCAGATAGCCAGCGACAAATCCCCGAGTCCCTGCATGTCTTTATCTCTCTCTCTCTCTCTCTCTCTCTGGATTTCCACATCTTTAATGTTCTCAGCGGGAGGTGAAAATACCTCAGTCTAATCTGGAGTATGAGGCGTTTCCTGTGACACGTGTTGGCCGTGTGTGTTGTTGAGCAGAGCCGTAATGGCCGTCTCTCTGACCGGCAGGATCTGTGGAGGAAGAAGCGTCTCTCAGAGAGCCTTCCAGAAAAACATTTTTCATTTTTAGGCACTTATTCGAAAAGTCCTTTGAGGAAGGTTATGATACTGGAAACATAAGCAAGTACTATTTCTTTACACATCCTTCACTCACGGGTCAAATTTTTCTTTTCTTTTTTTTCTTCAGAAAGCTTATTTTATTTTAATAATATTTTTTCTATCTTTTTTTTAATGCAATTTATTTATTTTTTTTGTGGAGATTTTTTG
>NC_140233.1:3360000-3517500 GCF_951802725.1 Rutilus rutilus
TTGAGAAAAACTTTCTCTGAAATGTATTTTACACTATTTGATTTAAGTATTCAAAAACAAGGCAAGGATAACTACATGATTTTTATTAATGTAATGTGTCTTGTACCGTTAAACGTTATCACGTGGATGAATAATCATATGCAAATGATATGCAGATGAGGATCTGCATAGTAAAACTAGGCGTTGTAAGCTCCATATATGGTTATTTCGGGGTGGAGACGCATGTGCGCACAATCTTCCGCTGACTCGGATTTATAAAGTGAATTCTGCGCAGGTTCTGGCGTATGAACGGTTTTATAAGTCTGAATATTTTTTTGCGTCTTTTGGGCGCACGTACACTTTTAGTAAGGTTCCTACGCACAGTTTTATAAATGAGACCCCTGGACATACAGTGAACGCACTCACCTCTGCTATCAGATCGCACGCTTTAGCCCTGAAATGAGGCCTCGCAAACCGGTTTGCTGAATGTGCTGTTTTGGGGAACAGGTGTCTGAAAACCCTGTACCAAGCAAAAAATGAACTTCTACAAAGAGGAAATGGTTTATTCATGAGGCCATGCCAGGCCACTGACAATATTCTGAGTTTCTTTTCTCTGTTCGGCCAGACCTGGAATCACTGGCCGCATCGTTCCCTCGGGCTGTCGTTTGGCATTGCGATGTGAAGTACGTGATCTGTGTGTATTTGTGTCTGCTCCAGTGTGCTGATGTATATAGTCCTCTCTTTTTCTTACTTTCTGTATAGTGAACAGAATCTTTTCTCTATTTTTGCTTTTGTAAGCATGTTTTAGAAAGTATGAGAGCTGCAATATCACAGTCAATCCACAGACAGACAGAACAATAGATAGATAGACAGACAGATAGATAGACAGACAGACAGATAGATACAGACAGACAGATAGACGGACAGACAGACAGATATATAGACAGATAGATGGATGGATGGACGGACGGACGGATAGATAGACAGACAGATAGATAGATAGATAGACAGACAGACAGACAGACAGACAGACAGATAGACAGATAGATAGATAGATAGATAGATAGATAGACAGACAGATAGATAGACAGACAGACAGATAGATAGACAGATAGATAGATAGATAGACAGACAGACAGACAGATAGATAGACAGACAGATAGATAGATAGACAGACAGACAGACAGACAGATAGATAGATAGATAGATAGATAGATAGACAGACACATAGATAGATAGACAGACATACAGTATAGATAGACAGACATATAGATAGACAGACAGACAGACAGACAGACAGACAGACAGACAGACAGACAGATAGATAGATAGATAGATAGATAGATAGATAGATAGATAGATAGATAGATAGTGTGTGAAACGCAGGGAAACTTCCTGGACGTGTTTATGGAAAACGAGTGTCTGGAATCTGTGGATCTGAATGATGCCTTTGTTTGGCCTAAACCGCTGCTCATATCACACACTCACACACACTCACACAAGCACGAGTGAATAAAACCAGACGACAAAAGTCTGACGGTGACGCCGTGATGGTTTTGATTTGAATTAGACGAGACTGACATAACTTGACTGAGATGGAAGCCTGTTATAGACATGATCTCAGGACGTTTAACTGAACACATTAGCATCATCACTGGACCGCTGTTCAGGATCCAGAGTTCAGGACTGATCTGGAATCAGCCGGAGCGAGACGCTCAAGAGCTTACAGTGAAACTTCAAACTGACCCTGGATCTGTGCGACTGCAAACACACACTCACATCTTCCCAAGAGCCACAGCTGGCAGTGAGTGAACAGATGCTGGTGTAATTATAGTGTGTAATGACACACACACACATACACACTCATGGTTGTGTGTGCTGGGATAAACATCATCAGGGTGAAAGAGAAGCCAGAGAATGAGGGAGATCTAAGACACATTCGGACTTACTTGTAGTATTTTTGTCTTGTTTCTTAAATCAAGAAGCATTTACTAGAGAAGTAAAATGACATAATGGGCCCTATCTTACACCCGGTGCAGTGCAGCGCCGAGCGCGACGCAAGTGTGTTTTGCTAGTTTCAGCCCGACGCAGTTATCATTTTCACGTCCTTCGCCACGTTGTTTAAATAGCAAATACATTTGCGCCCATGGGCTGCTGGTCTGAGAACGAGGTGTGTGTTCTGGCGCAATGTTGGAGCGTTGCTATTTTGAGGAACAGAAATAGACTGAGCCATTGACCAACTGAAACCTGCTCTAAAGTCAATAGCACAATACTTTTTTGTTATTTAATGAGCACGTTAGTAATGTGCACCTGTAGGGGGGTCCACAACGCGCGTACACTCTGCTTATTACACACACACAGGGACGCACAGCAACACACAAACATGCCACATATTTAAAATAAAAGGATTACAATGTAAAAGATTATTATTGTGTACATAAAGATATGGTGAATCCGGCTTGTCCCGTAGATGCTCTGCTTGCGCACTTTTACCTCACGCACGAGCAGATCCGTTTGCGTTTGGGAGACGCGTTCGGTCTGTCCACTATCAAATTCCGTCATGTAAATAGCGAATCCGCCATGGCACAAGCGCAACTGGCATTTAAAGGGAATGGGAGATGAGACTCTGATTGGTTTAATGCACGTAAATCCCAAAACACACCCATTACTCATTAAGAGAATAGGGACAACCCTTTTAGACCATGCGCCGGGAGCGCCGACCATTTGTCCCGTCGTTAAACTAGCAAAAGTGGATTCGGACTCGCCCTAAGTGAACTTGCGCCTTGCGCTTTAGACCATGCGCTTAGATCGTTAAAATAGGACCCAAGAAATGATATCTTGTTTAAAAAATTTAAATAAAGTGAGTTTTTTCTTAAAACAAGCAAAATTATCTGCCTATTGAGTATAAAAAATAATCTTGTTTTCCATTTGAATTAAGTTTTGTTTTATAACTCGACTGGCAGATAATTTTGCTTGTTTTAAGAAAAAACTTCTTTTTAAAAAAAAAACAAGATATAATTTCTTAGGTCATTTTACTTATCTAAATGCTTCTTGATTTAAAAAATGATTTAAAAAAAAAAATACAAAGTAAGAAAAGTTCAACACAAGTCTGTCGGGAGATTCCCCAAGTTAAACCAGTCTAAGGTGGTTTGCTGGTCTCATCAAGACATCATGCTTGTATTCACCCGTACAGATCTGTTTTACACTTAGCCTTGAAAACCAGCAGCAACAGATGAAAAGCAGCTTTAATGGGACACTAAACAATCAAGACCAGCATTTCACATCTGTAATATGCAACTTTCTGCATCAGTTCTTTATTCCTCAGGATGAAAACACAGAACTATAACCAAATAATTCAATAATACGATGTTCTTCAGTGATGTTTTTCAGCAGCTGGCCTATAATAAATGACTTTGATCTTTGTTAGGAAAAAACCCCTCACTGCTCTTAGTGAAAATCAATCTTTTTGTCTGTAGTGGACGAATGTCTGTGAATCATCCACAGGGATTCCTGATCTTTGGACAGAACGAACATTCATGCTGGTTTAATCTGGTCTGTTTCAGAAGAGCACATTTCAGTTAAGCTGAGAAAGGACAATGGAAATGGAAATACAATATCTGTTTTATGAGGGATGCATAAATGAAATGTTCAAAGATCCCTTAAAGGGCCATATTACACATTTTACAGTCTTGATGTTGTTTTTAGGCTCTACTAGAACAGGTTTTCCAGCTTGAATGTTGATTATTTTCCTCATATTCCCCATTGTTGCAGCTCCTCTCTTCCCAGTCTGTCAGTAACGCTCTGTTTACTTCCTGTCTTTATGAAGCCCCTCCTTCTGAAAAGCACACTGTGCTCTGATTGGTCGGCTGGAGCAGTGTGTTGTGATTGGTCAAGCGCTTCGAGTGTGTTTGGGAAATGTCCCTCCCCTTTCCATAACTACCAGTTTAACACACTACTAACTAACTCAACCAGGCCCCGCCCCTTTATTCTGCATATGAATTATTATAATGAGGAATATTGTGACGTGTTCGTTCCCGGGAGAAACTCAAGACTACAATGAGTTCAGAAACACTGACACTGATATAGAGAAGAACGTTTTCATGCTCAAACAGCAACATTACACACTAAAGAATAATGCAGAATTGGACTCAGATGGGTACAATTTTGCATTATCATAACTATAAAAAAAAAAAAAAAAAAAAAAACATGAATATTGAGAGAAAGTCTCATTATAATAACTAATCATGTGTGAGATCTGCATGTGTTCAAGTCTGTCTGTGTGTTTCAGACATGGTGAAGTTGAAGTTTAGCTGAACTCTGTAACCCCTGAAACAGTCTCGTTTTCCTCATGTTTCTGTAGAAAACATGAGAGTATCATGTTCATGTTCCCAGAGGCTTTAGTTGACCTTGACTTCCAGACACTCCTGCGATCCCAGTGTGTTTTAACACACGACAAACACAGGCTCAGGGACACACACACACACCTGGTGAAGAGGTGATAACACACATGATCCTGTGAGCGTTTGAAACTGTAGCGTCTCTGGACAATCCCAAACCAAAGGCTGAACCGGTCGCATCAAATATACACTCATCAATTAAATAAATAAATAAATAAAATACATAATAAAATAAAATGAAATAAAATAAAATAGAAAAAACTCTAATTTATTTAGATGTTTGGAATAAATGAATAAACAAACAAACAAACAAATAAATAATAAAAAAAATGTTTATATATATATATAATAACCAGGAACCCTGAAAAGTGTTTTAGATGGATGGATGAAAAAAATAAATAAAAAGAAATAATAATAATAATAATAATAATAAATAAATAAATAAATAAATAAATATATATATATATATATATATATATATACACACACACTTGCATTTATCTATTCTTATAGATAATTAACTTATGATTTTATTTATATTATATATATATATATATATGTATGTGTGTGTTTGTGTGTAATATAAAATTAACGTTAATATATTAATCTTATAATATTTGTGGATCCTTCTAGTGGTACATCTAGTGTCCTCTGTGAGACTGGACTGCATCTTTAATGACTGCACACTTTATTTTTTAATTGTCAGCTAAAATGCCTTAACTTTTGGCAATCAAATGTCTTAAGATGGACAAAAATTCAAGTTAAAAACATAAAAAATTGAGGTTGATATTCCATAGTTTACAAACAATTTGCATATTTTGCTCACTACAGATACTGCATCCTTCAGAAATATCATCATGCTCTTCTATAACAAACCCTTGGATGAAGGGTGTACAACTGAAAAGGTGATGAAGATTATAAAGCAGGCGTTGATTGAATTATCATTACCTGATCACTGTAAAACTCTCGGGTGAGGATGATGATGATGATGATGATGAAGACATCTATAGATGTTAAACAAGTCATTTAGCCTCTCAAGTAAATGCATCTTGATTTAAGGATGATTAGTTACTAAAACACTTAGTAACATCATTAGACACAGAACTATTCTAGTTCTAGTCTGTTCTGACTCTGATAGAGATTTCTCTGGGTTTTCTTGTGATGATGTTGTTTCAGTAATAGTTTATATTTGCCGCAGGACTCGAGGGATCGAGGGAAATGGAAGTTTGGCATAATAAAAGTGTTTTTTTTCCACAAACACGCCTCATAAGACTCATTAAAGTGGTCTGTGTTTCCCCAGAGCAGTGAAAACAATTCCAGCGCGAGTGCTTTCGGACGCATACACACTTCATGTTTAATGTGCAATTCTAGGTATAAAATGAACATAACTGTCAGTTTAACCCTCTGGTGCTCTTCACGCGACGGTCAAAAATGACTGAAATAAGTTTTTTTATTTAAATTGAATTAATATACTATATTTTAGTTCGATGAGGTTTTTTTTATTTAATATTTTGTATTTTTAGGGGATTTTACGGTACAAAATTACATTTATGCCGCATTTATAATCCATTTACTCACGTTTTGAGCATAGACCTGAAAATTACATTTCCAACTCAAACTGTGGTAAATCTTGAACGCTTTAGAGAAAACAGACTGAAGAAGAAGAAAAAAGTGTGTATTGGTATCGGCCGATATTGTGAATAACCGGCTATCGGTATCGGCTGAGAAACTTTATATCAGTGCATCTCGAAATATTTGCATACCAATTTACTTTTACATACAGTGATTGTTCTTTCCCGTCTTTACACGCAGCCGCTCTTTCCTTTAGGAAACGCACATCTAGTTTCTGTTTTAGTGAAACCACATCAAGGGTCGTAATGGCAGCGCAAGAGACACGAAACCCTGAGAATGAGCCGTTAAGAGTTTCCTGAGCCTCCAAACATCACCGAGGGTCTCCAACACCATAAAGGACTCCGTCAGCCAAGAGAACAGGCATGAATGGCAAACATGTACAAGTGCAAATGAACTCCTGGAGAGACAGAGAAAGACCGGAGGAATGCGTTTGCTCCTCGGGCCCCAAATACACAATAACATCACTTACACTCCTTTACTGAGAGTTTACATCAAGCAGAGCAGGAGAGAAATGAGATTTACACATGAAAGAGCAATGCTTTCCCTCCACACACACACACACACACACACACACACACACATCATGTGACGTCTCACTTCCCTCCGAACACCGAATCACACACACGCTTTAATGCTGAGCGAGGGAATCTCAGGGAAACGCTCAAGGACAATATTTCACTCCAATATAAGATATTATGCTTTATGTTTAAGTCTGTTTTGAATAAGATTATATTTGTAATCTTTGGTTTGTAATATTAAAATTATGTTATTTATATATACATACATAATTATTGTTTAATTATTTTATTAAGTAATAAATGCACATATTTGTCTATAATATATATTGTCTTTTGTCAAATGTCTAAAGATATATTACATGGGCCATTTTCACAGACATTAATGACGTGTTTCCAATTATCAACATCGCAAATCTAGTATGGTTTTTTATATACTTTTGTGTTTTATTACATTGGGAGTAAATTAAGTAAAAACAAGACAACACTGATAAGGGGGTGTTTCTCTTGCTACGGCTAAGGGAGTGCTGGCAGATTCCTGCCGTAATCTAACGTGTCGAAAGTTTGGAAAGTCTTTGAAACTCCATCGTTTTTTTCCGGTTGTGTCCGAAAAAGTGTCCGACATTTCAATTCCACTCTCTCCACTCTCCACTCACAAACTTCTCTTCTTCCAAAAACACAACAACGGCCTTGTTCATTCTAGACGCTGAAATAATCTTATCATGGCCAACAGGCCTACATCTTCCACCGTACAAATTTGATCAGGGAAACATTTGCATCCATTTCCAATGAAGAAAACCGGCGTTCCCTCATCAGAAGGTGAGGCCATGTTTATCGTCCACAAATGGACGCAACCGCAAAAATAAAAACAAGTTACACCACTAAACTAATTCAGTCTCTACAAGAGCAGAGCGAGGCGTTCCCTTAACAGAAAACACACTTCATTCTCACTTGATTAAACCGGCTCTCGGACTGAAAACACTCTGTCTTTGACCTCTTCCCTGTGGAAAAACACCCAGCCAGGAAAAAACCAGGACAGAAGAAGAGGATCATTGCTGCTTCCCTGGGAAAATCAATCCGGGGATTTATTTGAGACATTTTTCATTTATTTGCACAAAAGAACATAAAAGACGAGAGACCAGACGTGAAGCCGAGCCGAATCCAGTCTGGCCATCGTGGCTGGAGATCAGTGTGTGCAGGACTCAGTGTTTCTGTCTCGTTTACGGTCCAAAATATCCAAACATTCTTAAAGCAAGAAGCATTTTTAGAGCATTTAGTCAAATTTGTAAAATTACATAAGAAATTATATATTGTTTTCTGGAAAAATAAATAAATATATTGTAAGAAAAATAATCTTGTTTTCCTTTTGAATTTAGATTTTTTTAAATCTGAATTAAGATTTTTTTTCTTATTTTCCATTTGAATTAAGATTATTTTCTCGTTTTCCTTTTGAATTAAGATTTTTTTCTCATTTTCCATTTGAATTAAGATTTTTTTTCTCGTTTTCCATTTGAATTAAGATTTTTTTCTCGTTTTCCATTTGAATTAAGATTTTTTTCTCGTTTTCCATTAGAATTAAGATTATTTTCTCGTTTTCCTTTTGAATTAAGATTTTTTTTCTCGTTTTCCATTTGAATTAAGATTTTTTTCTCGTTTTCCATCTGAATTAAGATTTTTTTTCTCGTTTTCCATTTGAATTAAGATTTTTTTCTCGGTTTCCATTTGAATTAAGATTTTTTTCTCGTTTTCCATTAGAATTAAGATTATTTTCTCGTTTTCCTTTTGAATTAAGATTTTTTTTCTCGTTTTCCATTAGAATTAAGATTATTTTCTCGTTTTCCTTTTGAATTAAGATTTTTTTTCTCGTTTTCCATTTGAATTAAGATTTTTTGCTCGTTTTCCATCTGAATTAAGATTTTTTTTCTCGTTTTCCATTTGAATTAAGATTTTTTTCTCGGTTTCCATTTGAATTAAGATTTTTTTCTCGTTTTCCATTTGAATTTAGATTTTTTTCTCATTTTCCATTTGAATTAAGATTTTTTTTCTTGTTTTCCATTTGAATTTAGATTTTTTTTCTCGTTTTCCTTTTGAATTAAGATTTTTTTCTCTGTGTCCATTTGAATTATGATTTTTTTTTCTCGGTTTCCTTTTGAATTAAGATTTTTTTCTCTGTGTCCATTTGAATTAAGTTTTTTTTTTCTCGGTTTCCATTTTGAATTAAGATTTTTTTTCATCTGAATTAAGATGATTATTTTTCTTGTTTTCCATTTGAATTAAGATTTTTTTCTCGGTGTCCATTTGAATTAAGTTTTTTTTTCATCTGAATTAAGATTTTTTTTCTTGTTTTCCATTTGAATTAAGTTTATTTTTCTTACGCTATTGGCAGATTTAATTTTGCTTGCTTTGCTTGCACTTAATTTAAAAAAGATTTAACCAAAAAACAAGATATCATATCTTATGTCATTCTACTTATCTAATGCTTCTTGATTTAAGAATTTGTAGATATTTGGACTGGAAACAAGACAAAAATAGTGGTTTTCAGTGTGTTTGTTGGAGAAATCCCTCTAATATGCTGATGTGCTTCTGCAGAATCATGTCTGATTGTTATTAGTGTTTTGCTCAGATCCGATCAGCAGTGTCTAGATCTTCTCCCCATGGGATCTCCTGCAAACAGATGGAGAATCAGCGGGTTCTGACCCGCACAAATTGGCACGAAGGCGGCTGCGATTGTTTTTCAATATCTGTTGTGACCTTTGACCCCTGGCTCTGCGGTGTGAGGGGTCAGCATGAGGATAGAAATTAAACACAGCGAGTTGCTGTCAGTTATTACTTTTATATCCAATCAATAGAGAGCAGGACGCTTGTGTTCAACACGACCTGCGGATATAAAACACTCCACCTCGGTGTGTGTGTGTGTGTGTGTGTGTGTGAGTGACTATCCCTTTAAATGCTCAGTCTGAGTCTGTTCAATAGGTTTTTCTAATAAATCACAGCATGATTCCCCTGTCACTTTAACCTGATGCGTTTCTCGTATGATGCTGGTAAACAGCTGACATCAGCACACAGACGTCTGTATATAACATGACCTCGTTTTCCATATGAGAGAAACTGCAAGACAGAAATCAAACTTCACTTTAAAGAAAAGGAAATTGTGATGTTGTGCTCAGATCTTTTGATCTTGAGAGAATCTGCAACCAACATCTTGCAAACTTCAGTATCTTGGCAAATTGGAGCACAGACATAAAACTCAATGTATAAAGTACTTTTTTTTGGCATCACTGTTTTACAAAGCACCGATCTCACATGATCAAGACCAGTTCTAGAGGAGACATTCGTGAGATTACTGAGAAACATCTGAGAAGCAGGAGAATCTACATTTGCTCACCTTTTAATCTAGTCAAATCAATTGAGAAAGTGTGAAAAAGTGTTAAAAAAAAAGTCACCGTAGAGCAAATGTACAGTTTTTATGTGATACAAAAATATGTATTTTACAAAATAATTTTCGCAATTTTTTTTAAAAATGAAAGCCACATGTCTAAGCAAGTTATGTTCCAAATTTGAAGTTGATATCACAAAAATGGACAAGTTTCACTGAGATTTTGTGTAGGCGTAATAAAATAGTCACCGGGCGACACCCACATTCAATAGATTTTTTTTTATGCGTTCTCCTCTAGCATATGAATCGATTTCTGTCACAATGTCACTTATATCACAAAACAGTCACAAAATATGGAACCCTGAGTCTGAGACCTTTCCGACGATATCTGTGTTAACTTGGCAAGATTAGAAAGTTCTGATTGTAAAATAGTTAAAATACATTTTGAATTATGAACATCGCCACTAGGGGGAGGAGCCTGCTAAACGGTTTTAAAGTAGCATTTTCATTGTAACGCAAAGACAGGATGAGTGTTTAAACTTTCGAATGACAACTTCAATTATGATAATTACGAAAATATGTGATACGAAAAAAAAGCCAATAAAAACAGCGCTAGCGGGATGGCAGTTAAGGGGTAAAGAGACATAATTTAAAGACCTGCACTTTCTAGAGCGCAATATTTCTGCATATAATAATTAAAACATAGAATTCTTTCTTTTTCCGAGATATTGTTCGAATAAATGCTAACACTGTGAAACTAGCTTTACAACACCGACAGCGACAATACTGAACTGAATTGAATCAACATGAACTGAATTGATCTGAATAACAACACTTTTGCTGAATTGAACTCGTTTCATAATTGATGAACTTCAACAGTTCAACATTGAGCAGAATTGTGTTGTATAATCATCCTCTGTAGAGCTGAATTAATAATGAACGATTCTATAATGAATTAATTTCACAACATCAACACTTTTATTTTCCTAAGCTGACTTGAAACAGTCTGTTTAAATGCAATATAAATAACTGTGACTTAAATGTTTCCCCCTGCAACAGTTTCGACAAACAACGTGGCAGAAATACCTGAGATTCTTTCCTTTCGACGCTGTTTTCACGCTGTCTGTCGAGCAGATGTTTATTATGCAGCTAAACGGCACGTTTTCATGAAAACGCCGTGAAATTCAGCACTGTAATCGGGAAAGGCTGGTGACTTTTCCCTGAGCCTCTGCAAACTTCACAGGACTGCAAAATAAGGCTGCTTCCCACTGGATCAGATCAGATGATGGGAGGATTGCGCCATCTGGTGGGCAAAATAGGAACTGCAGCATCAACATCATTTCTGGGTCTTCAGATCAGTTCGTTCACAAATTAGATTTGCTCTGGCTTGTTTTAACTAGCTAATTCAAGCATTTAAGCAATCGAGTCAGATAACATGTGCTGCATCATGACACAATTCTGTTCAACTGGCTGTCTGGTGCAGTTATAACAACCTTGAGCTGAACACACTCACAACAGTGGAGGTGATAGTGGACTTCAGGAGGAACGTATATGCAATTCAATGATAATTGACAGATTAAAAGCCACCAAAAGCCTGTTGTGTCATATTTGTCATTTACATTAACATGAAAAATGTAAGTAAATAAATAAATAAATAAATAAATAAATAAATAAATAAACATTAATAATGTATATATACATTCATTATGTATAATAATGAATGTATCCTTTATATATACTTAAAATCAACAATAAAAATACAAAAAAGTATGATAATTAACATTAATATTAAATAACATTAATAAATAAAGTATAATAATTCATTTATAATATATATATAAACATTAAAATTAACAATAAAAATGTTTACAAAAATTAATGATGTAAGATAATTAACATTAATATGAACATGAATAAATTATGTAATGATTAATGTAAATCATATAGGCCTACAAACGTTAAAATAATAAAAATAAAAATAAAAATCATTGTTCTGTCCCCACTAGACGTGTCACTTCTCTGCTGTTGATTCATGGCTTTTAATCTTCCATTAGCTTTCATGAATCTTTTCTCGTTTAACTTTAACATTGTAAAACTGTAAACAGACATAGAAAATACAGCAATTAGAATTGTACATATTCAAAGTGCCCAGTTGACTGAACAGTATTTACTGCCTAAATAAAGCATTCAAATGAAACATTAAATCAACACATTAAGCATTAAACGTTAATACATTGTCATGTGCGTTTGTTAATTATATTCCTTGTTTTACTTAATAGCTTGTAATCACGGAATCCAAATTAGCCTAATAATCATAACAAAAGATCGCTAGCATACAGCGCTAATGCTCACGCTTTGCACGTCACTTTACGTTTCGTTTTTTGCAACATTTGCATCTCTAGATTAATGAATTAACTGACAAACATCTTAAACATACTAAACATCATATTTATAGCGACTTACCGCCTTATGCGTGCCACGACTTCACCATACGAGCCGCTCTTAAAGTCGACATGAAATCAAATTTTACAATTTGTATTTTTATATGTAATATGTAGTGTTTATTATAAATGATTTATCTGTGCACTTCATTAATTTTTATAAATTCATGTACCCTTATATTCTTTATTCAAATATGTTAGCCTTCGTAGGATTTCCTAATTGCGAGAGCACAGCTGCCATCCTGATAAGTAATTTGATATAATTGAGTAAACAGCTATGGGGCCAGAATTGGCTATTGTCATTTTAATGTTTTATATTTCACTGGAGGACATGGTGAGGATGTTTCAGCCCCGGCACTGCTGGGTCATGTATTTTCTGTTTAGCCCACTGATCTATATAGAATGACATTCAATGAAAGTCATTATATAGATCAGTGGTTTAGCCCTGTTTGAATATAAAACCCAATTGAATATTAGCCTGGAAATCCAGACCTAAATCTGAAAGATTAATGGTCTGGCGTCGACTAATGAAGATCGGCCAGCTCGAGGGGCGGCACCAAGCATGCATTTGAAAATCTTACTGCATGCAATTGGATAACACTACGACCAATCACAATAATAAACCCCATACGCTTAGCTACCAGCGGAGCTAACTGGTAGATTATACTGTATCCGGTCGGCAAACAGCAAAAACGTCCTTCTTGCAAAGGAAGGATTCGAGCGGCGTCTTCTGTTCCTCTTTTAGATAAAAAGCCAAGTCTAACTCGTTCACTGTAGCGGCCAAAGCTGTTTCAAACAACTGGTGTTCATCCATAGCCATCTTGCAATGT
Source organism: Rutilus rutilus (assembly GCF_951802725.1). Classification (NCBI taxonomy): domain Eukaryota; kingdom Metazoa; phylum Chordata; class Actinopteri; order Cypriniformes; family Leuciscidae; genus Rutilus; species Rutilus rutilus. The sequence continues at coordinate 3,373,171 of NC_140233.1, forward strand.
TTACTAATGACTTCAACGTCACAGCGCTGTCGTCATCTCGCCTCTGGCCGCCTATATCAGATAACCCGATGTGATTGGTGCAGCTCAGATCGAGGGGCATATTTAATGAGCATCATTACTCAACACCAGAGTAACTCGCTGAGCAAATTCAACTTGTGCTCTCGTGAGAACTCTGGATTACCAGGGTAATCACACATGACGGGAGAGTAAACACATAAATGTCCCAGATCCAACCTATTTAGTGGTCGCAAAATAGTGGTTTCGCCGACATTGCATTTTTATGTAAATTAAGCACTGAAATGGCCCCAGGGCCCCCGATATTGCTCACTCTGTTGCGTCGGGGCCCCCCGATCGACATACCGAAAGGGCCCAGGCCTAGGAAAGTATTTTTTTAATACTAAAAACGTGTAATAAACCACCTCTTTTTTCTTTTTTTTAATGTGTTTATGCATTTTTTTTTTGCATCAAAAAAGACAAGACAGATGGAACTTTTCAAACATTTATTATAAAAATCAAACATTACATGGGAACACATTTAAAGACATTAAAACAGAAAACACGGAACTACATCATTTATTTCAGTGGTTTGCGCTGCTTCTTAAGTGCAGCGCTCAGGAGCTTCTGTGAAACCTTCCTTGGTGATTTCATTGGGGACAGGCAGACCGTTGGATATTTGAGGCTCAGGTTGGAAGGAATGAAGACCCTCCACCCTCACTTGCTGGTCTTGGCCCCTCCTGCAAAGAGCGAGAAAGGCAAAGAGTCAGCGAACATGCTGACTCGTCAGACAAAAGGTTAAACAGACCCACCAAAAGATGGACTTACTGATGCGCACTCCCTCGTCTCCGGGTCCTCCTCTGCCGTCTGCGGGGGCCGCTTAGGGGTCCTCCTGTTCCTCTTTGACCCAGAGGAGGTGCTCAAACAGCTTGGCGGCCAGATTTAAGGCGTAAAACTGGTCAGCCGGGAAGGTGTCGTGGCACATGAACTGTGCCACCTTGTGCCTGTCCCTGGGGCCGTAGGTGTTCTTGGCCTGTACAGAGAGAGGAAAGCATAGTTAGAAACAAACACGCACGTCAGAAAGACTTTCAGGCAACAGGGGTTGTCACAGACCCGCACCTCCTCCTCCGACGCCTCCTCCAGAGGGATGGTGGGGTCCTCCAGGTCGCCAGACTCAAGCAAGTCCAGGGAGGAGGCCAAGGCCACGGTCGGGTTGCTCGCCCGCAGCTCGGCGAGGTCGTGCAGGACCTTCTTCCTCTTTAGAGCCTGCAGGGTCTCTCGCCGAGCTGCCACCGTCAGCTCCGAGTGGGCCCCCAGGTGGCGGTCCATGCGGGAGCAGGACTTGCTGCAGGCAGGCACGGGGCAGGTGCCCTTCCGGACGTCCACCCTCCCGGACGAAATAACAAGCAACAGCTTGCGTTCTGTCCTATTTTTCACCCAGTGGGTCACTGTCAGGTGCTGGCTCAGCTGGCTGTAGAGCTTGTGGCAAAGCGGGCAGTCTTTAATTCCCATATTAAAAGATAATTAGATAGGAAAAAGATATAAAGAGTAAAAGTAAAAATGAAAATTCAATAAAATAAGTAGTGAGGAATGCGTCAAGAACCTTGTGCAATGTGTGTGTGTATGTGTGTGTGAAAGTGAATGCAACGAGTAAAAATGTGTTGAGGAATATGAGTGTGAATGACAAAGGTTGACCCGTGCAATGATCATTTATAGCCTTTTGAGGTCCACTTTAAGCTCAGGAGGATGCGAAAGTGGACTGAGGAAAAGGTCGTCCAATCAAGTCTTTTTGAGCTCACTTTCAGCTCAGGGGGATGCGAAAGCGGACTGAGTTTGATGGCAGCGGGGGAGGGGCATTTTTTCAGGAAGGTCCTAGAGTTTCACGCTTCGGGGCCGTGCGTCAGGGGCCCCTGGAGAGTCAAAATCTCAAATCTTCAAATAAGACTTTAAAGGTACAATATGCAAGATTTTCTACCGCTAGAGGGCGCTACATTCCAAACAACAACAACGCCGTAGCTTGATGACGATGTGAAGGAGCGTGGAATGATGGGAACTGTCGTTTTCGACTCCACCGTGGATGTAAATCAGTAAGACGGGAATCGAAAAATCATGTTCATGGATGAGGTAAAGTTCTATTTTTATAAATGTTGCATTTAATGACATGCTTTTATTTCATTAAAATGAATTAACCGCAAGAAAAGTAAGGTTTAATACTAAATTGGTTATAATAGATGTTACTGTATTTGTCGAATTCATTGTTGTGATAGCGCTGCGCAGTTTTACGTGTTCTAAACAATTGCTGTAAAAGTACATTCGGACATACCCACATAATTTGCCAAAATACTGATAAATCTTTATGTATAACACATGCTATATGTAACAATGTTGTGGGAAGAAGGAGGCGGGAACCGGCGAACATTCATGACACATTTTAATGATAAAAATAAAACAAATACAAAACGAAAGTAAAAGACAGCAGCCCCTCACGAAGGGGCCCTGAAGGCCTGGCTGAGCGGCCCCGAAGGCCTGGTTGGTCTTGTGGGAAGAAATCTGCAGAAAAAGCGACAAACGAGTGGCGTAAGAGAGAACTGCGCAGAGAGAGAGAGAGAAATAAAACCACTCACATTGATGACGTAGCAACCACCCATGGCGGCCTACTGCGCTGCCTCCACCTCCCCAGTGGTCATATTTTCCAAGTAGGCGGTGAGGTGCCCATAAAACAACCACTGGTCCTTCCGGCCGTCACTTTGAGACAGGAAAGGAGAAGCGTTATGGGGCGTGTGGAACGCTGAGGATTGAGAGGTAAGAGGAGGCAAAAACTTACCCAGGATTTCAGGAATGGCGATCTTGGCGGAGGCAGCGCACTGACGGAGAGTGACCTTGGGGATGAGTTGGATCTCCTTGGCCTGTTTGAACGCCACCTCATGAATGACCACCTCATGAATGACTCTGCGGGAGAGTCGGCAGGTGGGCGGCGGGGTCTCTGCCACGTAGGCCAGGAACTTGGCCACATTTTTAAGGTACATTTGTATGTTGTATACATTGTATACATAGTCGGCTCCACGATCTTGGCCTGATTGAGGGAGTTATGCCAAGACCGCATCCTCGCCCGTCTGATTAATGAAGCCCAGGCTGGCCAGGTCGGTTTGCCCCACCGCCATGTACGCAATAAAATTGCGCAATCGAAATATTTTTGACCCCACATTGTTCACCAGCCTCAGAGTGGGGTCGGCGCACTCCTGGTGGCCCCGGAACTCCTCGAGGAGGACACCTGCGAAAAGAGAAAACACACAAGAACAATGGGGTCAGAACACAAACAATTATGGTCGGAACAACGGCTGCAGGGCGAGAGGGAAAAGCGACAGAACGCGGTACTCACTCAGAGCCGCCACGTGGTCGGGGAACGGGTGCTCCTCCCGCTGCTCAGACGGCTGGGGGGCTGGTCCCAGCGGGCCTGGCCGGCCGGTTCCCCAGAGGGCTCGGCTTCTTCCAACTCCTCCTCGGCCGCTCCCTTCTCGGGGGAGCGGAGAGCGGACAGGAGTCTACTTGTGACCCGGGCGACCTGGGCGGAGGTCATTTTGTTTGTATTTCACATTTATTATACATTTTTATTGATTAAAACCACTTTTTCTGTACTAATTACACACAACCAAACACATTCATCTAACTTTCAAGTAATGTCAGTGTTTAAAAATGAAATAAAATAAATAACTAGGGCTAGGGCTCTCAAACTCTGGGTCCCGACTCAAGGGCCCGTGACGACAGAACTCGTCGAGTTTCGGGGTCCTACGACCTTCCAAACATTTTTTATCTCTTCCTCAAAGCATCTTTTGTTTAATTCAAATTAAGCACTGAAATGGTGCCAGGGCCCCCAAAATCATCCACTCTGTTGTGTTGGGGCCCCCCGATTGACATACCGAAAGGACCTGTGCCTAGGGCTTAAAAAAGTATTTTTTATTATTTTTCATCCATCTCTCTGTCTGCCATTGAAGCTAGGGCCCTCAAACTCTCGCTGAGTTTAGTTGTCCTACGACCTTCCATCTCCTTACGGACGCGCGTCCTGTTTTTTTTATCTTTTGACCCCTGTCAGCTTATGACATTTTTGAAAGGTGCCTCATTCGTTTTAAATACTAAAAACGGGTATTAAACTACCTCTACTGTACTAAGCACACTCAACTGGACACGTTCCACTAATTTTCGATTAATTTCAGTGCTTAAAAAAAAAGAAAAGAAAAAAAGGACCTCGAAGCTAAAAACAATGAAATGAAAACAAATTAATACATTTCTGTTCCATTGTCATTTGTATTGGAAATCAGACACCAAATGTCAAAACTAGATACTGTAAGCTTTCAAATGATACATAGTTTGTCAATATTACTTTAGGTTTAGACTAAGAAATAATAGTTTTAAATTTAAAACCCCAACAATTTTGCTGTGACCTTCCGGGACCTTATTCAGTGTAAAATGCAAAACATGTGTTTTTCACCCTTTTTTGACCTTTTGACCCCTGAACGAAGTCGCAGGGCCACCAAACACTTCCCCCGCTCCAGGGAGCCGTGACGAGATGGAAAATGGCGCCCCCTAGTCGCTCGGCCCTTTCGAAGCGGTGTCCACGAAGCCACTATGGCAAACGCATTCATTTAATGGGCCAGTGGGATTTTTATAGAGAGGTTCCAGGCATATCGACATATCGAAAGCGCCGGGCTCTTGAGTGAAGAGCTTTTTGAGCTCACTTTCATCTCAGGGGGATGCGAAAGTGGACTGAGTTTGACTGAGCAGCGGGGGAGTGGCGTCTTTTCAGGAAGGTCCTAGATTTTCACGCTTCGGGGCCGTGCGTTGGGGGCCCCTGGAGAGTAAAAATCTCAAATGTCAAGGTACCACGACCTTGCGTCTACGTACGGGGGCCGTCCCACGTGCCATTTGTTGGCGTAGTGCTTTCACGGACGTGCAGTGGCTTTTTTGACCTTTCGAGCCCTGAACGAGGTCGTAGGTCCACCAAACCCGCTCCAGGGGGCCGTGACGAGACGGAAAATGGCGCCCCCTAGTCGATTGGCCCTTTCAAAGCGGTGTCCGCGAAACCACTATGGCAAACCCATTCAAATAATGGGCAAATGGGATATTTCCAGAAAGGTGCAGGGTCACTCAAATTTGACAGGGGTGTTCAAGAGGTGTACTGGAACGACATATCGATAGCGCAAGTCGATCGTAGAGACTTTGCGTCAGAAGTCAAAAATTCAAAAGTCAACGGGACATTTGCCCAAATAGTGGGTTCATGGGATGGGGGCGTGGCTTGGTAGTGGTGGTGGTGGGGGGTCAATGGGACAAATAGTGGGTTCGTGGAACGGGGGCGTGGCTTGGGAGTGGGGGTCAACGGGACATTTGCCCACTATAGTGGGTTATTGGACAAATAGTGGATTCATAGGATGGGGTGTGGCTTGGGAGTGGGGGGTGGTACTGACTGGATTGAGCGTCCAGCAAAGCGTCAGTAAGCTGCCAGTCTGATCATGGCCATTTGACAGGTTTAATTGGGATAAAAGTCCTAAAACGCCAATCAGGCTAAATAACATAATCATCTCAACAGATGAATAATAAATGAGCTAGAGAGAAAGGAACACAAAACACAAAAACCAAAATTTCTTTCATCAAAAATATTTTGCAGTTTTTTTCCAGTCTTTGTGCTAAGCTAGGTTAGCGGTGTGTGCGTCAGACAGAGTTACGGCACGCACGGAGATGAGAAGGGTATGGACTTATCTAACTCTGGGGGATACGGTGAATAAGCTCAAGTCCCAAAAAGTCGGCGTGTTCCTTTAAAGCAGTGTGCAGTCAAAGAAACAACAAACGTAATTCTGTTTTTCTGACGCTAGACTCTTATTTTGAAAAACCGGACCTCACTAATTTTCAAACCCTGGTAACGGCCTTGCGTAATAGTAAAAACGTTGTAAAAGTATTCAAGGAATTTCTACATGTAATGCTAGCTATTTCATATGCAAACATGTCAGCCAATCACAGCAGTGGGCGTTTACACTGAAGTCTCCCAGCAGCCAATCACAGCAGTGGGCGTTTATATGGAAGTCTCCCAGCAGACACACCTCTTCAAACAAAGCGTTCTAATAAGAGGCTGAAATCAGGCTTGGAAAAATGCCAATTGTGAAATTTTTTTATGTAAAAATCATACTAACATTATAAGGGCACCACAGGAAACATAAAATAATAAAATAATCCAGTTCATGACCCCTTTAAACGGGCAGTTCTGACCCTTGTTGCTGATTGGTCAATAGCGGTGTCAAATTTAAAGATCTGTGTATTATGCTTCCTTAGCAACCACCAGTAGCAACATGTGTTTTTGCAGGTAAAACTAACAGCCCAGAATGTTTATAAGTAAATTTTGATCTTTAGAGCAGCATATTATATATATATATATATATATATATATATATATATATATATATATATATATATATATGTATTAAGTTAGAGACTTGATGTACTAAAATAACTCAAACGGAGCGGCCCAAATTAGTTAAATTTCACGCAATATTAAACATGCTAATAAAGCAAACATTACATAACCATATCCCGTCAGAACTTTTCTAGGTGGATCTTGTAGTCCATCTCTGGGTCCCATCTCTGCTGGAGTAAACGGCTATCTGCAGGTTTCAGAGACCAGTAGGACCTGTGCACTTTGGAGGACAAAACCTGCAGAAATTAGTGTCATCCAATATGTCCATGTCTTTCTTTCTTCAGTGTAAAAGAAATTAAGTTTTTTGAGGAAAACATTTCAGGACTTTTTTTCTAAACAATGGAGTTCAACGGCAACCAGAATGTTGAAGTTCAAATCAATGCCGTTTCAAAGGGCTCTGCACGATCCCAGCTGAGGAACGGGGTCTTATCTGGCGAAACGATCGGCCGTTTTAAAAAATAAATAAAAAATAAATATACTTTTTAACCACAATTGTTGGTCTTGTGCTGGTCTGCGACGTGCCACGTATTACGATTGCCGTAATATGATGCCGTTGAACTCCATTGTTTAGAAAAAAATCCTGAAATGGTTTCCTCAAAAAACTTAATTTCTTTTCCACTGAAGAAAAAAAGACATGGACATCTTGGAGGGTATTGGGGTGAGTAAATTATCAGGAAATTTTCATCATGAGGTGAACTAATCCTTTAAGTTAGTGACTTGATGTACTAAAATAACTCAAACTGAGCGGTCCAAATTAGTTACATTCCACGCAATATTAAACATGTTAATAAAGCAAACCCACGTTAAACATGTTAATAAAGTAAACCATAACCTTTTCTCTCTGGATCTCATAGTTGGCCATGTCCCATTTCTGCTGCAGGAACCGACTAAGTGGTAGAAAATGGTTTGCAACAGGTCAAGTAATTCATTAGTTGTGAAAATACTACTATTTGAAAAAAAACAAAACAAAAAAACATTTTCTATTTTTTATTTTCTACTAAAGAAAACCCTGACATTTTTTTCCTGCATGAAACACCTCGAGTTAGGCAAATGCAGCTAAAGTTAAGCACAACGCACGGCTCGAAATTAACTTTTTTACTTGGTAGCACTGGTGCTCCCAACTTCAAAAAGTTAGGAGCACCACCAAAAATTAAGGAGCACCACAACTACAAATTATATATTAAAGATTTCATTTCACTGGGGCTTTACACATCCTGTGGCCAAGATTTGAAATTTGGTCTTCTGGCTCTAGATAATCTCACCCTGATGATATTGGCACATGATTTGTCATTTGCATACGTCATGTTAATCGCAACTCCCTTCTTTTTCCATGAGCTGCAACATAGGTTTAAATTTAATGAAGGCAAGCTCTTCTTTGGCGATGGTGTATGCGGTGTTATATTTGACGTATATTATAACTCTAGCTCTGCCAATAGAGCGGAACGACCAGCAGCATCTTGCCGATTAAAAGCCTTAATAATCGAACCTGATTTGTTTGCCACACACCTGGCCCTGCATTTTTTGCTTGGCACTCTATTGCTATTAATATGCTGTATTAATCTTTGTTAATCTTAGTTCATAAAAATACAGCTGTTCATTGTTTGTTCATGTTACTGCATTAACTATGTTAAAATAGTATTTAGCTTGATCTGATGTTGACAATCAATATAAAAATGTCTCAAACCGCCCTTTCCTGACCATTTTTTGAAAATAAAACCCAGAACATTCTGTACCATTTCATTGTTTAACTGTTTATCTAAATCTGATGAAGTGCTTGAATGTTTCTAACACGAATGTTCTTGTTATGAATCAGTTCTTGTTCATGAATGAATGAAGAATAAACACCAACCTTTCTTTGTTCTTGCAGTGGGAGGCATTCCAACGTGGGAGGAGCTGATCTGCCAAAATCAAAAATTTCAATTACTGAGTTTGTTTTTATAATAAATGACACTTCTAAGCATTTATGTCTGTCTATCTGTCTATGTACAGTAACTGATGCCAATTCATTAATTATTTTTATTGCTAATCCTAACATTCTTCTGCTTCTTCATTAAAAATACAAGTAGCCTATCTAGAAATAAAGAAAATAATATAAACAATTCTTCCAAATACAAATAATTATATTTGATTATTATTCAAATTATTATAATATACTTATAACATTTGATACTTTTTTCAGGATTCTTAGCTAAAAAAAGAACAGCATCTTAAAATAGAAATATTTTGTACCAATATACAATACTGTTCAAAAGTTTGGGGTCAGTAATTTTCTTTCTTTATTTTTATTTTATTTTTATTTTTAAAGAAATTCATAATTACTAGTGCAAAATGCCCGTGCAAAATCGTTTTTTGTGTGTGTTTTTAGTAATTGTTGGTTTGGTGCCCGTGAAAGAGACTGTGAACGCATTGAATTCAGGGAGCAGGCTAGGTTACAACAAATGATGGCTGTGAATAAACTATAATATTCAGAAGTAAACAGTGTAGCTGACTGAGTGTTTATGAATACCACAACCTTCTAAGTGCTAGTGCAAAATGCCCGTGCAAAATCAGTTTTTGAGTGTGTTTTTAGTAATTGTTGGTTTGGTGTGTTTGAGTGCTCATTGTTTCAATTACACACATATTACAGTGAACTCAGAGAAAACGCTATGCTTGAGGAAACAGTTTGTGAATAGGCTACTACAAATGATGGCCGTGAAAGAGACTGTGAACACACTGAACAGGATATGTTTAGTTGGTGAATAGCATAGGCTACTATTACACAGTAGCGATAACTTTAAGCGTACCAGAATGAAATATAATATTCAGAAGTAAACAGCATAGCTGACTTACAGATTCAGTTAACATCCACAAATGAATAAGCGCGTCGATTCAGGGAGCAGTGCAAAGTGCCCGTGCAAAATCAGTTTTTGTGGGCTGATCGCCGTGTCAAAAAAGTTCAGGAGATATTTCTTAGTGATGGCTGATTTCAACAGTTTCAATATGATAGCATTTTGAAAAAAAAGTGTCATGAATTTATTGCATTTTTTGGGGAAAATAATCCGTTTTTATAATAGATCTTTGAAAATCCAAATATTATAGTTTGGTTCATTCTGTAATTTATAGATAGATTATAACCTAAAGATGCTATGTGAAAGTTTTAAACAGAAAATAGTGATTTTCATCTTGCCACTTTCTTGGTAAAGAAAACACATTTTTACTCAAATTAATCAAAATGGATTTATCACGTTCTGGAACCAAACTATAATATTCAGAATGAACCAAACTATAATATTCAGAAGTAAACAGTGTAGCTGACAGAGTGTTTATGTCAGAATGTTTATTTTTAAACCACAACCATCTAAAAATTATATATTTAACAATATCTTTAGCATTTCTCATCCAAACAACGTCAAACTTGGTACTGCACTTACTCATGCCCGTAGCAAGACACCTGGCGAGTTTGAAATCCATCGGACTAACGGTTTGCGAGATATGTGGTTAACAGATAGACACACACACAGACAGACAGACAGACGTTTCTGTCATTTATAGATAGATATTCAGCAAGGATGTGCCAAATTTATTAAAAGAAAAGTGACAGTAAAGACTTGAAATACTACTTGATCGGTCGGTGTATTATACATGACAAACAGGCTTCAATGAATTATGTAATATTTTAAAATATGTGATATGTCGACACACTACCTTTTATTATAGGAAAAAAAAGCAAAAAAAAATCGCCGTCGAGCCATTTAGGCCTAAGCACTGAGAGAACCATATCTGGCTCGAGCATGAGCAGACTGTGGAATACCTATACGTTTACACCAGTGCATTTTCATTTTAAAACGCATAACCTGAACGTATAACACTATACACACACTAATCCGGAGTTTTCACCCTCGGAAACGGAGACTGACTCTTCAGTCAAGTCCGAAGCAAGAGCCATAGCAACGCATTTTGGCAACCACACCTGACTGACACAGAGCCATATAGAGAGAAACGTAAAAATAAACGTAAATTTAGGCAACTGTAGTTTTGTACACATTGTCATGTTAATTATAATCTTTCTTTTTTTTTAAGTGAAGGGGCACCCAAAGCCCCCACCCCACCCCACCCCACGTGCCCGCTCCTCATGCTCGCTGCTGCACTAAATGTTAATTTCAGTTGGAAGATGCCAGAAAAGACGCACAATATCGCTGTGATCGATGAAAACAATATAGGAGCCTGTCACTTAATCAAAATGTATAAAGTGTGTTTGATGGTTGTGTAAATATGATAAATACCGTGAACTTCTCTCCTCACCTCAGAAGACTCGACTCGGCTCTAACTCGACGCTGAAACTCAATGACTGAAGAGGCGCGAACGAGCGGTGACGTCATCGGCCGCCAACCGTAGAGGATCTAAGACGCGCCAAAATACTATTCATAACGACAAAAAAAAAAACATCTATAGAGATCAACAATAACACACACAAAAAAACTGGTCTTTATTCCAACTGCTCTCTTTCTGAGAGATAAACATAAACAGATGACAAACATCATTTTTTATATATTTCTTTCACATCTACTGCAGTTAGATTCACCCGCGTTCACTCAGAAGGAATCACTCGCATGACCTGTGCACTTGTAATGACACATCAAGGATGTTAAGAGGCTAAAAGCAGGTTTAAAACTTGCCCCATTGAAGTCAACAGGGTGCAAATTTTAAAACGAGGATAACACGGTGTAGGCAACACCGATTTTTGTCGTTGTTCTCTGTACTGACAGCCCTCCAAATGTACAAAAAAATGAGCTCAATGTTAAAATTGACCGGAGTTCTCCTTTAAAGGAACTCGCCGACTTTTGGGGACTTTAGCTTATTCACCGTATTCCCAAGAGTTAGATAAGTCCATACATACCCTTTTTCATCTCCGTGAGTGTAACTCTGTCTGACGCACCCACCGCTAGCCCAGCTTAGCACAAAGATTAGAGGTAAGCGGCTCCAGCTGCTCCCAATAAGTGACAAAATATTTCTATTATATAACATTTTCCTATAATATATGTCAGTTGAGGCTAATATTTCCAAAATTCAGTAATGCAATACAATTTAAATTAGGGCTCTTACTATCATGATAACAGATTTGACAAATAATTAATCTGCTATTGGTGTACCCTAAACATATTGTACAAATGAATGAGAAAAGAATAATGACATACCTCGCTGCCTTCTAGAGTTTCCTGCCAGAGGAAGTGACATCACTTGGTACAGTTGACATTATTTTTCTATTAATACTTTGGAGATTTTTATGTTGTTTTTTAGACACAAAATCAATTTTTTTAAATTACATAAAATACAAAAATATGAATATTCTATGCAATTGTTTATATAGGTAAAATATGACATTACATGATAGTTCAAGTTGAATACATGAATCAGGAGGCAATGACAGACAATAATAGATGGAGTGGGAGTCATTAGAATATTTCAATAAAGAATATTTTCTAAAAAAAAGTCCCTAAATATACATAAAGCATTATTTTAAATGATAGTGTAATATATAAGGGATAATGTAGACCGCTATAATAACCGCCTCGTTCTACATTATCCCGCTTATTACCATAGACAGTATATAAACTGGACACAGTGACAGAATGATGGATTCAACGGAGAAAAGTGAAGTAAATTAGAAGCTCTCACTTCCTGATGGCTGAGCGTACTGCGCAGACTCAAACTGAGCTTGACGACGTAGATGTGACGTGAGCAACCCGTCTGTCTTCTAGTAGCTGTGCCAAGAGAAATCTGAATCATTCCCTTCCGAAACTTGCAGAGACGGAGAGTGTGAGTAGGAGGTGTCCATGAGCTAGGAGCAGGAGAAACTTTTGCTAAGTATTCTGATTAATTATTTTGTCATTTTGCCTCCACATCCCCCCGATTGCCCGCGAGCTTCTCCTCCTGTCCATACGGTAATCTCTCTACTGTGCGACAGAGAGTCGTGTGGTTATGATGCAATCGTTACCCTATTTTTACCAAAACTGCTTCTACGGGGCCATAACGTAAGATACAAGGTAATGGAGCCTTTTATTCATTTTCGTGTTTCCTTAGAAATAAATAATGGACAAATGGAGTCTTTAAACGCCTCAGATGTAAAGTTATTCGCTGTCAAAATGACGTCAAAATGAATGGGAGTCAATGGGATGCTAACAGCAGGTGGGGGTCCGCTAGCCAATGGCGGCGCCCGGGGAAACTTCCAAATAATATGAAACCCTGCCCCCGTTTAGTACATGGCTACCCACCAAATAAATCAATAATTTGACAAAATATTGATTCAAAAAGAAGTTTATTGATTTAAAAAAAGATTGTATTGCTTCCGCTAAAGAAAATAGTCGGTTCCGTCTCTACGGTTAGAATCATGCGTCCATAGCAACGCTCTGTTTTTCATGGCAACGGTGTGTTATACTTCGCAGCATCTGATATCAAGAAATAAGTAACACACCGCATTCTACATTAGAATTCAACCAAGCCATGTAATAAAGTATATTATTATTCAAAATTAATTAAAGTTTTTTAATTTTTTATAATTTATCTAGCGATGTAAAATGTACCCCTAATTCTACATTGACTCACACATGACTGAAATCAAGGCTTCATGAAGTCAGAACAATTACTATGAACTTTAAACAACACACAGTTTCTACTAAATAAACTGAAATGATCTACATCTCAACACAGCTTTACACAACCAGCAGAAAGAGAGCAGTTGGAATAAAGACCAGTCTTTTTATTTAATTTTTTGTGTTGTTGTTGATGTCTATAGATGTTTTGTTATGAATAGTATTTTGGCGCTTCGATCCTCTACAGTTGGCGGCCGATGACGTCACCGCTCGTTCGCGCCTCTTCAGTCATTGAGTTTCAGTGAGTCAGAGCTGAGTCGAGTCTTCTGAGGTGAGGAGAAGTTCACGGTATTTCTCATATTTACACAACCATCAAACACACTTTATACAGTTTGATTAAGTGACAGGCTCATTTCTGTATTGTTTTCATCGATCACAGCGATACTTGTGCGTATTTTCTGGCGTCTTCCTACTGAAACATTTACGTGCAGAGGTGGGGTGGGGTGGGGTGGGATTGGGGGGGCTTTGGGTGCCCCTTCACTTTAATAAAAAAAAATGCATTTGATTATAATTAACATGACAGTGTACAAAATTAGGTGTCGATGCCATAATACGTTGCTATGGGTTACGTCACTTGCGTGTGACTGTCTTGCTTCGGACTTGACTGAAGAGTCAGTCTTTGTTTTCGAGGGTCAAAAACTCCGGATTAGTGTGTGTGTGTGTGTGTGTGTGTGTGTGTGTTATGCGTTTAGGTAATGCGTTTTAAAATGAAAATGCACTGGTGTAAAGTATAGGTAGGCCTATTCCACAGTCTGCTCGGAACCGATGCTCGAGCCAGATATGGTTCTCTCAGTGCTTAGGCCTAAATAAATGGCTCGACGGCAATTTTGTAACTCTTTAAAAGGCGCATATTTTAAAATATTACATAATTAATTGAAGCCTGTTTGTTATGTATAGTACACCGACCAATCAAGTAGCCTCCCAGATAGCAAACTGACATTGAACCAACATGGAAACGACGTCTCTCCTGACATTGAAACAACATCACTTTGCTCATCGAATTAACGTTGAATCAACGTCAGACACGCCATTCAACCGCATTTCAACATTGAATCAATGTTTTATTTTCAACGTAATAAATAGTAAAGATTGATCCAACGTTGAAATTTGATTGATGATTGATACTAACCTTTACAACTAAGAATCAACGTTGAATCGACGTCTGCCTGCTATCTGGGCTAGTATTTGAAGTCACAAGTCTTTACTGTCACTTTTCTTTTAATCAATTTGGCACATCCTTGCTGAATATAATTATGAATTTCTTTTAAAAAAGAAAGAAAGAAAATGACTGACCCCAAACTTTTGAACGGTATATTGGTACAAAATATTCTTACTGATGAGTTCATTCACAATATAAAATACAGATACAGCACCTACAAAAGGATCACCTCAACTAACATGCAATTACAATAGTTAGGCTACAGTATTTACAATTATCAGTTTTTTATTTTTATTATTATTTTAATCTAAAATAAGAATAAGAATATTACCTTCTTACATTTTTAACATTACCCCAATTTACCAGTTTTGTGTTAATGATCGCAAATCTGACCGTCTTTCAACCACTTCTTCAGGTTAAATTTAAACTGTTGCAAGGTACTACTCTCTCGAACAGTAAATGGCAACAAGTTCCACATCCCTGCAGCTTTCACAGAGAAGCAATTCTGTCCAAAGGTAGAGGACCTAAAGTTGACATAACAATCTCCTCTGGAGGAGGTTTGCGTTGTTCTAAATCCTGCCTCTTCACAAGATTTCACAAACCTTCTCAGGGGCTGTGGGGCCAAAGCATGAAGAATTTTGTATACTAAAATAACATTCGTAAACAAAATAAATTTTCAAACGTTAATAATTTATATTTCTTCACAATGTTACAGTAGTGGTATGTTTTTTTATCTAAAATTTTAAGTGCCTGTTTGTACAAGCTATGAAGCGGCTGTAACGCAGAGTTGGTTGAAAGAGACCAATTTGTAATGCAATATGTAAAATGAGAAAATATCATCGCATGCATATAAAGCTTGGCAGCATCTGTGCTCATCTGGGCGAATATATCTGAACTGCGATAAATTAAATTTTAAATTTTTTTTATCAATCTTTAAATGATAATGAGCTTTGCTCACCCCGCCCCTCTGTTCTGTGCGTACACAGTTTTAATAACACAATAACCATAGCGTTGTTCATTATAAACGTGGGATTATGAATTATATTGAGAACGTCGTACATAGAAAACATGCCGTAATGTACCCTGAGTGTAAACCTTAGCCGCATTCATCGTGAAGCGTGCAGCAAGCGATTTGCAAAGATTAATATAAATATTAATATAAAGGTTAATAAAACGTTACACTCACTTCTTCTTCTGGAGGTGCAGCAGGAACACGAATAGTTGGTACCGATCCTTTTTTCAGGAGCAGCTTCTTAGCAAAACCAGCTTTATACTGACCCTCGTTTGTGAAGCAGTCTGGTGTGTGAAATGATTCGCGCAAACATGAAAGCATTGACGTTGATCGTGGGGAATATTCCCTTCGAAAACAAACTCAGCCACTGCGTGCGTCTTCAGCGGTTCGGATTTAAGAACATCAAAATGATGCTGTGTTCCTTATTACACCCAAGAACACCACAATCACTTAGACGCCATTCTGCTCATAGACAGTGCTCCAGCGTATCAACAATGATGCGCGGACTATGATGACAGACAGCTCGCTCACGAGCGAGGGCGGGTCTGTGTTGAAACGCTGCTGTCAATCAACAATCGTGGGAGGGGCGTCGATTTTGCGATCACAAAATCGAAAGGCTTGATTTGAGAGCGGGGAAAACATATAAGAAGATTAAAAAAAAAACACTGGATGGATTTTTATCATTTTATGATGGTTGTGTACAGGCACTGCCAACACACATTTCAGTACAATCAACTTGTAAAAGTGCATGTACCATTATATGACCCCTTTAATGAATTGGTATCAGTTACTGTACGATGAATAGATAGACAGACATAAATGCTTAGAAGTGTAATTTATTATAAAAACAAACTCAGTAATTGAAATATTTGATTTTGGCAGATCAGCTCCTCCCACGTTGGAATACATCATCAGTGAAGCTCCTCCCACTGCAAGAACAAAGAGAACAAAGAAAGGTTGGTGTTTATTCTTCATTCTTTCATGAAGCTGAAGAACATTCTTGTTAGAAATATTCAAGCACTTCATCAGTTAAACAATGAAATGCAGGGCTCCAGACTGCGACCAATTGGTCGCATTTTAAGAACCAAATATTTAAGACCAATATTTGAAGAAATCCATTGAAGAAATCCATTGAATTCGCCCCAGAATAACATCATCTTTGCGAGATCCAGTGAGAAACATTCTGATTCGGCGCAGAGTTCTCTGTTATAAACCACAGATATCAGATCAAACAGCGCTGACGTGGAAACCAGGAGAGACACTTATAGAAGGCTTTCAGTCCACAAATCAGCAACATTCACCATGGATTTAATGTAGTAACTCTAACTATAATGTGACAGAAAAAGTCAAACGCTTACAAGTACTACACATCTTTTTCCAGCACTTCAAAACTATCATATATAAATTATTATTTTTTATGTGATGACCAACACATTTTGGTTCATCCTTCAAAGATTGTCCTAAAACAAAACAAAATAAGATGTAGGAAAACTCTTATTTAAACACTTATTTAAAAATATTAAAATAAATAAATTACCATTGTAAGCAGTAGGATGCTCATTGGCTATTTTCACTCCCTAAGATATTTTTTTTTCCACTCGTTTTGCTTTTTAATTAATATTAAGACATCATGAATGATAATAATTAGGGTTGTCAGTTAAACGCGTTATTAACGGCGTTAACGCAAACCCATTTTAGCGGCGTACATTTTTTTATCGCGCGATTAACGCCTAGCAAACTTTAAAGTTTTTTTTCACATGCTTTTGCAACAACTAGTAATGTTAGTAAAACTACAACACCACTGGATCTAGCTAGACCGGAAACAAAACAACAGGCACGCCACACACACTTGTTTGGGTTTGCGAGCCGGCCAAAGAGTGGACGAGAAGCCGCGTGCGTCTAGGACTACTTGTATCGCACAACGGACGCGCACTTTCTCAGTTTATGGACAGCAATAAAAATGCCGAATGGCGCCGCCGGTGTGGTGTACACTCATAGAGAATAATGTGTTCGAATTTGAAATAAGAGGCGCTGCACTTCGCTTCTCGTCCAGTGTGCGACCCCCTTTAACGTTACGTTTTGAGTGGATGAATGATGAGCGCGAGACGCCAAAATGGATGCCAGTAAGATTCTGAATGGAAAGTTTAATTTAAAAAAAGTGGCCAAATGGTAGGGGTGTAAACCGGAGCCTTCATGACGATTCGATACGATACCGATTTCTTAAGCCAAAGATTCGATTATTTTCGATACTTCAGAATTCCCTGCGATACGATTCGATACGATTCAGTACTAGATATTTTTACATGATATCTATTAAGTTTCAAATAAATCAACAAAAATAATAAATAATTTGCCTTTTATTGAGAATACAGAAACAGTATTTTATTCACATAATGTGTATGTTACACTATAGCAGTTGTGCTCAATGCACTGCAAATAGAACAGCAAATATAACAGTTTTCCTTGATTTACCCTGGTCTTAAAGTAAAAAAGATGACTGTGAAAAATAGTAGAATTAAATTAAATACATTTATGGTGAGATTACTACATTTTATTTAATTAAACGCATTTATGGTGAAATTACTAAATTTTCAGGTCAATTTGTGTTCATTTTGACCACGAAACATGCGCTGTCACTTTAATTCAGCGTTTGCAGCACAGCAAAAATAGACTCGGTGCGGAAACGATCTCTGCACTGCTGTGCGCGCCACAACTGGAACGGATCGACGGACCGCAAGCGCGTGCAGTGTGAAAGCTCTGACCTGTTAACATGGGTACGGAAAAAATACGCACCGCATACGCACTGCAAACGGAGTATGTGTGAAACGGGCGTTACAATAAAGTACAATCAGACAAACGGCAACATCTCTTACCACTGCTCCATCTGTTTTCCTGAAGCCAAAATACTTCCACACCCATGACTTGACGCCGACTGGAGTGTGTAACATTTCACTTTCATTGTCAACTCGCTCTGACGGTTCCATCACTCTTGAAAGTCAGACTCAACAATGTGTGTGAACATAGATAAGACTGTGAAACGTAAGTAACAAGTAGGAGACAATAATGAGGTTAGCGCCACCTGCAGCTTAAGAGTAGGTTGTACGCATATGTCTGGAGCGGATGCTGAAAATATAGGCGAACAGACAGGTGGCAAAATAAACACATTAATCGATACTCTTGCGGATGACGCATCGAATCGTCGGCTGTATAATCGATGCATCGATACGAATCGATTCATATTTACACCCCTACCAAATGGTTCAATTGACAAGACCAAAGTGATCTGTGTGTTTTGTCGTTGTGTCTATCATCGCAGCACGTCCAGTCTGAAATACCACTTGATGGCCAAGCACACACACAGCTGATGCGAATTCTCCGCCCCCTCGTCAATATCAGGACCTCGTCAGTATTTTTTCTTTCACCCTTTTATTGATGGACAGTGTTACATTGTGTGAGAAATGATTTGCTCCAAGTGAGAATGTTAGTGTGAAATTGAACACTACAGTATATGCCAATGTTGTTTTCAATAAAAAACATTTGCACAAAGCAAGCCGGTCCACTTTTCCATGGTGATAAGAGCATTAAAATGAGAAAAAAATAATGGGACAAAAAGAAATCAAGAGACATTTAGAATAGATAAAAATGTGCGAACTCATTGGACGGCGCTTCACAGTGCAGATGGACAATGACCCGAAGCATACTGCGAAAGCAACCAAAGAGTTTTTTAAGGGAAAGAAGTGGAATGTTATGCAATGGCCAAGTCAATCACCTGACCTGAATCCGATTGAGCATGCATTTCACTTGCTGAAGACAAAACTGAAGGGAAAATGCCCCAAGAACAAGCAGGAACTGAAGACAGTTGCAGTAGAGGCCTGGCAGAGCATCACCAGGGATGAAACCCAGCGTCTAGTGATGTCTATGCGTTCCAGACTTCAGGCTGTAATTGACTGCAAAGGATTTGCCACCAAGTTTTAAAAAGTGAAAGTTTGATTTATGATTGTAAATCTGTCCCATTACTTTTGGTCCCTTAAAAAGTGGGAGGCACATATACAAACTGTTGTAATTCCTAAACCGTTCACCTGATTTGGATGTAAATACCCTCAAATTAAAGCTGAAAGTCTGCAGTTAAAGCACATCTTGTTCGTTTCATTTCAAATGCATTGTGGTGGTGTATAGAGCCAAAAAGATTAGAATTGTGTCGATGTCCCAATATTTATGGACCTGACTGTAAAAACAAAGTAAATCTTTTATCACATAAAAACTTGATTTCAATATATGAGACATATTCATTTTGTATTGAATGCTATTTATTCCATATCTAAATCCAGATTATATGAAACATTATTATTCTAATGTAAAGACAACCAATATATTTTAGTGTATACGAACATAGTTTGTGTCTGGACAGTGTTGTGTGAGAAAGAAAAAAAAAGAAAAAAATTCACAGGACAGGTTAATTACTTTTGGAGGCTGGCTCCATTTATCATCAATACAAAAATAAATTACAGATTATGTGGGTGAGGGGGAGGGTGATCCTCGTTCCGATGCGGGACAACAGGTCATCAAACTGGGCGCGGGACAGGCGGAAGTACCGCTGATAGCGGCCGTCACCCAGGCGCAGCTCCTGGAGCAAATGGTGAAACTCGCCAAACTGGGTACGCCTCCAGAGGGTCTCGGTGGACCCAAGTACGGCGACAATGACCCCTATGCCGCTGCTTTCCAAAGCAAATACAGAGCGGTAACTCTATCGTGGAAATGCTCGATCAACATCGGCCATTTACAACACAAACAGACCACCGCCTAGCACTTGCCCCGCCCACAAGAAGCCGATTTCGCCTCAGATGCACGTCAATTTTGCTTCAAACTTTTGCTTTTTACACGCGTCAATTTCGCTCTGGACGCGCGAATGGATTCAAATTGTTCAAGCGTCAAACTAGATGCGGTAGACGCGAATTTGACGCGCTATTCGTGTTTATTGTGAACACACAGTAAGGCAGGCAAAGGCTTTCGTTTTCAAGACGATTTCGCACGCCACTGCGCAATACACACACATTATGGCGGGTGTTCATTTCATAAACTGTGAACAATGGCTAATTTAATGTATAAATTTCATAAACTGTGAACAATGATAGCTTATTTAATGTATAAATTAAGGGTATATGTCCAAAAAACGGGTGATGTCATACTTTGTAGAAGTGCTATGGTGGCATAATAATCTGTTTGGTTGTAAAATGTATTACCTGAATGAAATGAAATCGAATGTATCGTCCTGTGGAATCATTCATTCACAGACAGCTTACGAAGATGTTCAACTAATAAAGATCTTCATCGCTGTCAAACAATATGATGCATTTGCAGATTTGCTTTCACTAATGTAGGTCCACGGCCACTTCATCCAACGCTCTTGATGTTCTTAAACCTTCCTGTTACGACTCCGAGTGTGAAACCGCTTCAGACAATTCAGTGTGTGAAGGAAACTGAACAAATCATTCAAACTGATTCGCGAACTGATTTAGACAGATCTGCCAACTTGTTTGATGAAGTCTTTGAACAGAGAATCGACTCAAAAGAGTGATTCATCGCTCATGCCCAGAAAAAAGATACAGCACGCTTGGAATAAACTACACATTTAACAACATGTATTGCATTAAAATAAAGTAACGAGAGGAACGTCGCCCAACGTAACGAAGTAAAAGTACAGTTTTTCCATTAGAAATGTACTTGAGTTAAAGTAAAAGTACCCACATTTAAATTGACTCTACTTACTTTTTTCAGAAAAATACTCAAGTAAATTTAATGAAGTAAATGTACTTCGTTACTACCCACCACTGACTCTGCGGCAGCTTTTTTACAAACATACATTTAACATATAACAAATAATAATAATTCAAATATAAAAAATAAACAATCCACTCCACTTGAATACTAAACGTGTGTGTTATTTCTCACAGGGTAATTCACTTGAGCTTGTGTTTCTGGTGTCCCACATTCACATGCGCATGAATGGAAGTCAGTGCAAGGAAAAGTCTAGTGTGAACGGCCATTAATAATTAAGATGTTTTTAGTAAAATAAATATAAATCTCAAAGTTGGTGTCAAAATATGGCAGTATTGTATATTTTAATGTTAATATCATGTTAGATAATTGTGTCATTGATCAAATATATTTAAAAGGTTTTGCTAAAAAAAAACATGGGATTCGTGCCTATAATGTTTTAAAAATAATAATTGGAAGATAAATTTACCTCGTTCATGGAAAGTTTCAAGGGCATATAATCAATTTATAAAAAGGCATCAAATTATCATAATATTTTATAACAGTTGTCTACTTTCTACTATTACATCAGGGCTCACTTTCATGTCCTTTCACTTTATATTTCTCTCTTTTAATTATTTTGATGTACTGAAATTTTAATTTCATAATTTTTTTCTTTCATGTCAGACCAGATGGAAGAGAGCGAGGAGAGAGAAGAACTGAGTGAAGTGGAGGAGGAACATCATGTCAAACGCTCAAAGACTAAAAATATATTTTTAAAGAAAAGAGCCAAGAAATCTTTCACCTGCACTCAGTGTGGAAACAGTTTCACAACCAAACAAAGTCTTGAGCGTCACATGAGGATCCACACCGGAGAGAAGCCGTTCACATGTGATCAGTGTGGAAACAGTTTCACATGCAAACAAAGTCTTGAGTGTCACATGAGGATCCACACCGGAGAGAAGCCGTTCACATGTGATCAATGCAGCAAAACATTTATCTGTGCATCAGACCTGAAGAAGCACCTGAGAGTTCACACGAAGGAGAAGCCATATTCATGTTCTGTGTGTGGAAAGAGTTTTTCACAGCGGCAAAGTTTACATGGACATGAGAAAATTCACACTGGTGTAAGAGAGTACATGTGCTTTGAGTGTGAGAAGACTTTCATTTCAGCGAACAAGTTAAAAGTGCACCAGAGGATTCACACTGGAGAAAAACCTTACAAGTGTTCACACTGTGACCAGAGATTCAGTCAGTCATCATCTCTGAAAAGACATGAGAGGATCCACACTGGAGAAAAACCTTACAAGTGTCCACACTGTGACCAGAGATTCAGTCGATCATCATCTCTGAAAAAACATGAGAGGATCCACACTGGAGAAAAACCTTACAAGTGTCCACACTGTGACCAGAGATTCAGTCGATCATCATCTCTGAAAAGACATGAGAGGATCCACACTGGAGAAAAACCTTACAAGTGTCCACACTGTGACCAGAGATTCAGTCGATCATCAACTCTGAAATCACATGAGAGGATCCACACTGGAGGAAAACCTTACAAGTGTCCACACTGTGACCAGAGATTCAGTCGATCAGAACATCTGAAAAGACATGAGAGGATCCACACTGGAGAAAAACCTTACAAGTGTCCACACTGTGACCAGAGATTCAGTCGATCATCAACTCTGAAATCACATGAGAGGATCCACACTGGAGGAAAACCTTACAAGTGTCCACACTGTGACCAGAGATTCAGTCGATCAGAACATCTGAAAAGACATGAGAGGATCCACACTGGAGGAAAACCTTACAAGTGTCCACACTGTGACCAGAGATTCAGTCGATCAGAACATCTGAAAAGACATGAGAGGATCCACACTGGAGAAAAACCTTACAAGTGTCCACACTGTGACCAGAGATTCAGTCACTCATCATCTCTGAAATCACATGAGAGGATCCACACTGGAGAAAAACCTTACAAGTGTCCACACTGTGACCAGAGATTCAGTCGATCAGAACATCTGAAAAGACATGAGAGGATCCACACTGGAGAAAAACCTTACAAGTGTCCACACTGTGACCAGAGATTCAATCAGTCATCATCTCTGAAAAGACATGAGAGGATCCACACTGGAGAAAAACCTTACAAGTGTCCACACTGTGACCAGAGATTCAGTCGATCAGAACATCTGAAATCACATGAGAGGATCCACAGCAATTCCCGGTTTGTTAATAATAGTCTCTACTTTATTTAACTTTAATAATACACTGCACATAAATTTCTAAATCAGCCATTGCAATAATCAAATGTGGACAATGAAAGATTTATGCAAATATTCAATTACAAGCTACCCTAAAAAATTAGTTTTAAGGTAAGATTTAAAAATACTAAGAGATTTATGACAAGTGCTGAATATATAGACATTCAATAGGCCTAATATTCAATATTCAGTAAAATACTATACTTGCAGTGCATAGAGAATACAATATGTTCACCTTATCAGCTGCAATTACTAGGCTTTTTATGTACTTGCAAAAAGTGTTTACTGCATACAATATTATTATTTTCTGTAATGTTCTGGAGGCTGTTTTCTCCATTTTTTGAGGTAGTGTCTAATGGATGATCTGTAGTGCTTATTTTATTGACTCGTGTGTGTATGATCTGAAAGCACTGTTTGATTTTGAGATGAGTCAATGGTTTTGTGAGTTTAGTTGAAAATTTGGATTTGTGTTTACAGTTTTTCTGAATTGCTAAAACACTAACTCCCATTCTCTGAACCAGGAATCTGTTTCCACAATCTCTGATCAGTTTCTTCAGTTCTGCACAGTTACTTTCACTGACATATTTTTCTATTGACTTATTTTTCAGGCCATCTCCTCCAGTGAACAGAACGATGATGAACTGAGCAGCTCTTGGACTGAAGATGCTAGGCTGTTATGTTTCTTATCTGTCGTCACTGCTAAATGCTAGGCTGTTCTGTTTCTTATCTGTCGTCACTGCTATATGCTAGGCTGTTCTGTTTCTTGTCTGTCGTCACTGCTATATGCTAGGCTGTTCTGTTTCTTGTTTGTCGTTACTGCTATATGCTAGGCTGTTCTGTTTCTTGTCTGTCGTCACTGCTATATGCTAGGCTGTTCTGTTTCTTGTCTGTCGTCACTGCTATATGCTAGGCTGTTCTGTTTCTTGTCTGTCGTCACTGCTATATGCTCGGCTGTTCTGTTTCTTGTCTAGAGTGTTTAGTTTCTTTTACTGTATGTTCTTTGAAAATAAAGTTAAGCTGCTGCAAGTAGATTCTGCATCCTTCCCTGCTTCAACCTGCTTTGTGACACATGTTTTTGGTCATCACATTAAAAATAACAATAATATTGTCGGCGCCAATAGCCCCATGGTCAACGCGCCGACATATAGCGCAACTGCGCCTCCGGCGACCCGAGTTTGATTCCCAGCTCAAGGTCCTTTGCCGATCCCCTTCCCCTCTCTCTCCACCCCATGCTTTCCTGTCAAAATCTCTACTGTCCTATCAAATAAAGGCACAAAAAGACCAAAAACATAACTTGCAAAAAAAAAAAAAAATAACAATAATATTTAGAGATGTGAAGAGCTGGAAAAAGTGTGAATGGCTTGAAAGTCCGTGAACGTAGGCTCACTATTGGCCGGCGCTGGTCATGTGTGTGATGCTGGCCAATAGTGAGCCTACGTTCTGACGTACAACCCAGACGCGCTGTGCTGTTACACTACGTGAACTCACTCAGAGGCCCACACAGAAGAACATGAAGAGTTGAATAAAGTCATTATTTTTGTGCACAAGAAGTATTCTCGTCACTTGATAAACTTAAAGGGACACTTCACCCATTTGCTTTGCATCGTTAGAAACCCAGTCATATTTTTGAATGGTCGTGCATTATTCCCTCATTTTCCCCTGAAAATATATTAATTTGAGTTCCGAAGATGAACGAAAGTCTTTTCCGGTTTGGAATGACATGAGGAATGTCGACAATTTTACTCTTAAGTCAACTAACCCTTTAACCTTTTGCAGTTTAATATCTTGAATTAAAGGAACTCGCCGACTTTTTGGGACTTTAGCTTATTCACCGTATTCCCAAGAGTTAGATAAGTCCATACATACCCTTTTTCATCTCCGTGAGTGCTGTAACTCTGTCTGACGCACCCACCGCTAGCCTAGCTTAGCACAAAGACTGGAGGTAAGCGGCTCCAGCTAGCATACTGCTCCCAATAAGTGACAAAATAACGCCAACATTTTCCTATAATATATGTCAGTTTTTTCTATTGAGTGTATTGAGTTCTATGTGAGTCTTTTCAATATAATAGTCTTCTCTACCGACTGACTCATTCATAAGACAGTCTTTGCTGCCATCTATTGGCGAAATAATGTATGTAACTTCTGTTGCTGTTTACGGTCAGGGACTATTTTTTCCAGCGGAAGGAATGCTTTTAGTGATTTTACTTATGAAAGTTGCATAGATAAATATTTTTCGGCTTTAATATTTGTATTGTGTGGCAACCGTTTTATTAAAGCAATAAGGTACTCGAGGCAAGTGCTGTATCGTGAATAAGTAACGGCTGAAGTGGTTGCAGGCACTCCGCTTCCGTTACTTATTCACGAGCACAGCCTCTTGTACCTTATTGCTTACTTAAATTAGGGCTCTTACTATCACGATAACAGATTTGACAAATAATGAATCTGCTATTGGTGTACCCTAAACATTTTGTACAAATGAATGAGAAAAGAATAATGACATACCTCACTGCCTTCTAGAGTTTCCTGCCAGAGGAAGTGACATCACTTGGTACAGTCAGAGTCTAATATGGCGAGAAGTTTCACTCTCAGTACACTTCCGGCTTCTGAACTGGTTGCAGTTCCTCTCTGATTCCATATGAGGGCGCTCACAGGACGAGTGCAGAATGAATGGAGGTCTATGGCGCTATACCAATAAAAATCCACTTTTCTCAGGATATAATTTTGTCTAGTAATTTGAATGTTGTATTCGAAAGGAGATGCAAATAAATTACACATTGCTGAGTGTTAGATTTTTTTGAGTCACTTATTTGCTTTAAAAAGTGTTTTAAAGTGTCAATGACGTCATACACATGTACGACCAGAGATACTGCTTAACGGCAATCCTTCACTCACTCTGGTGCGTTCGCGCTCTGCACTTTCTTTTCACTCGAGGCATCGACAACACAGCTGACACAGGTAAACACGTGCTAGAAGAGTTTTTGTTTTGTTTGTTTCTGGTCCCGCTGCGGATGCCACGATGCCATCAAGCGGTATCTCTGGTCGTAATCAGTCCCTCACTGACCAATCAGCGTTCATTAGCAGAATGCTAGCGTGTTATGGGCAACAATAACTCAACCTGTAAGAAATCAAAAGGACATAAGTACTCGTTCGTTCAACTTTCGACCTAAAACCCATGTTGAACTTGCAAAATCTACAATCAGATCTGAGATTTCTCAACGGCAATCGGGTGAAAGAGACAAATTTAGCTGTCTAGCCCCATTGACTCCCATTCATTTTGCACTCATGGCGATCGCCCCCAGTGGAGCTCTGGTGGTACTACAACCAAAATTCGGTACAATAGAGCTTAATAGGGAGTGGGTAGGCTCTCCGTAGACGGGCTCTGGTACAGTTCACATGCTTTTTCTATGAATACTTTGGAGATTTTTATGTTGTTTTATAGACACAAAATCTTTTTTTTTATTAATTAAATTATATAAAATACAAAAATATGAATATTCAATGCAATTGTTTGACTTATTACATGATAGTTCAAGTTGAATACATGAATCAGGAGGCAATGGCAGACAATAATAGGTGGATTGGGAGTCATATTAGAATATTTCAATAAAGAATATATAAAAAAAAAATGTCCCTAAATATACATAAAGCATTATTTTAAATGATAGTGTAATATATGTAAGGGATAATGTAGAGCGAGGCGGTTGTTATAGCGAATACAACCCCCGACAGGCTGATCGGGACCCCGACGCAATGCTCTGTTTTTCATGGCAATGGTGTGTTATACTTCGCAGCGTCTGTTATCAAGAAATAACACACCGCATTCTACATTAGAATTCAACCAAGCCATGTAATGAAGTATATTATTATTCAAAATTAATTACAGGGTTTTTTTTTGTTTTGTTTTTATTTTTCTAAAAAAAAATCTCAAATTTTCTCAGTAATTTTAGATTTTAGTTTATCTAGAGACGTAAAATGTACCAATAATTCTAGAATGACTCACACATGACTGAAATCAAAGCTTCATGAAGTCAGAACAATTACTATGAACTTTAAACAACACACAGTTTCTACTAAATAAACTGAAATGATCTACATCTCAACACAGCTTTACACAACCAGCAGAAAGAGAGCAGTTGGAATAAAGTGTGCAGTTTTTGTGTGTGTTATTGTTGATGTATATAGATGTTTTGTCGTTATGAATAGTATTTTGGCGCGTCTTCGATCCTCTACAGTTGGCGGCCGATGACGTCACCGCTCGTTCGCGCCTCTTCAGTCATTGGCTGCGTTCCAAACCGCATACTCAATGAGTAGGTACTCAATTTCAATAAGTACTTACTTAACGAGCGCTAAAAGAGTAGGTACTTTATAGCCAGATCTCGTTGAGTATGAATGCGAACCGGACATCTGCCATGTTGACGTTATCATGTGACCTACTACGACGCGTTATCACAAGCGCAACAACGTAAAAGATTTGAACGACACGTTTAATTCATCTATCTGTAAATATCTTGATATTGATTAAACTTGCTCATTTTGTGGTCTTTTTGAAGAAACTGCTGCCCATTTTTTTTGTGAGTACATTTAGGGTTGATTTAAGTTCTTATATTTAACCCTACTAATGTGACCCACCGTTTTATCCTTAACGATATTTATTTTTATTACGAAATCCCAAAATTGTCATCTCTTGAATATGTTGTTAATTTCTTTATTTTATATCCAAACATTTTCATCCATAAGCAAAAGTGGCTTACTGCTTTGTTTTCCTCTTTTTCTTGTTAAATTTAACTCTCGTTTCATCCCTCAGGCTTATAAATAACAAAAAAATGCATTTTTTAAATGTATTATATAGTTAATTAAGAAAATATATATTAAGATATTCAACCTTATAGGTTCTTTTTTCCTGTGTATAAAATCTCATATTATGTTTGCAAACCCATGAGATATATATATATTATATATATATATATATATATATATATATATATATATACCTCATAACATCAGTAACTGGACAGCCCTACCTAGAACGGTTTTCCTCAGCGTTTGTAATGTCTGCACAAAGGAGACGTTGGGCAGCTGTGAGAAGATTCGCCTTTGGAGAAAACTGTTGATTTTATACTCGAAAAATTTAAGTATCATTATTAAAAATTAATTTTACCCCAGAATGAATTACATTGCTATCCCACCCCAAAACATACAATGATAACAACTTGTGCTGACCAATTAATTATATTACTTTTTACTGAAAATGATATAATTCAATAAAACAAACAAAATGTAATGTATGTCATTTGAAATA
Organism: Rutilus rutilus; assembly: GCF_951802725.1. Taxonomy (NCBI): domain Eukaryota; kingdom Metazoa; phylum Chordata; class Actinopteri; order Cypriniformes; family Leuciscidae; genus Rutilus; species Rutilus rutilus. The sequence continues at coordinate 3,401,739 of NC_140233.1, forward strand.
GCTATGCATGAATACACTCTAGATGTGTATATAGTGAACATATCTACATTTTCATTCAAACAATAAATAAAGCATTAATTAAATAATTGTATTTTATTTACTGACAACAATGAGAAATATTACCGTAATAAATTAGTAAAAGAATGAATCAAAGTCACCATCACACAATAAACAAATGCATATACAAGTCAACACATGAAACAAAGCTTTATTCAAACTACAGTCATGTATGTAGGCTACAGGCGCTGAACCCCTCATCCTTCTGCCGTCTCTCAACACAGCGGTTCCCATTCTGCGGCTTTATTCTGATGAATCAGCTGACCGCCAGAGGTGAGCCGTGCCTTCGTGCCTGAGGTTGTTTCGTGATGTGTTGTGCTTCACAATCTGAGGCAATAAGGGCAGGTGGAGTGATGGTGGGTCTTGTAAGGGCTGGTGGAGTGATGGAGGGTCTCGTAAGGGCTGGTGGAGTGATGGAGTGATGGAGGGTCTCGTAAGGGCAGGTGGAGTGATGGAGGGACTCGTCCATGGCACCATCTCCAGGATTCAGCTCTGGGCTCCTCGTCCTCAGTGCTCACACCAGCCTGCTGACATTTCAGATCCTACAAAAATGCACAAACATAACACTAAAGCAGTCATTTTAACAGCACAATGTCATTTGATTTCAGTATTATTTAGAAGACAAAAACGCTATTTTCTCACAAATGCCGCCATCATCTTTCCTTGCAGGTCCTGCTTCACCACAGAAGATCTGCAGCAAATGCACAGAAATCGAGAATCAGAAAAGTGCTGTAATAGCTCTGCTTGAAATTACAATAATTAAAATAAACTACAACTTAAGATTTAAATATTTATTCATTTCTGTAATGTCACAAAGCCTTTGATGGCAGCATTCAGCTTCATGAGCCACTCTCCACGGGATAAACACACATCTGTTCATCTGTCCCTGTAACATCCAGACAAGATTCACATTACCTCTGTGATTTATGAACTCAACACTACATTTACATGTTGAGGTTGTTTTAACTTTTTATCCTACATAAATGTTCCTCAATTTATCAACAGTAATGGACAAATAAAATAGATAACTTATGTTTAGTTACTTTATAGATTTGTTCTGCATAATAGCACACATACATCACTCAGATGTCTATCTCATATCTATTAGACGTAGTAATTCTTATAGAAGATTTTCTTGCCGGATATTAAATATTAAATAGACATTTAGTAACTGTATTTAAGATGTAGGCTATACGGTTTAAAATGTATGCAAATCCACTTTGGAGACGTATGTGTCCTTACTGGAGCTCCTCTGTTAGCTATACATAATAAAATGTGATTTACAGCAAAATCACAAATATATAGCGTCTTTACACCTTCAACAATTCAACAGTTTACTGTACAGTAGTTCAACACATGCGATCATTTGATTTGTAATACTCACATTTTTGAGTCTCGTCCGTCATCCTTTCCGTCACGTTCGAGTATGACCTATCCTTCTTCTTCTTTTTTATGACGTATCCTCTCGCGTGGCCTCCTGGGATAGAAGAGTATCCATCGGTTGAGCACTCAAAAATCTGGGCGGAAGCAGTAAGCCATCCGGGAACTTCTCGCCTACTCTTTTATGAATACTGATGTTTCGAACGTACTGCTTCCTTCACGTACTGTTTTCGCCTACTATATAGTAGGAAAGTAGGCATATTCGAACGCACTTAAGTCCGAATCTCGCGATAATTAGTACGTCACCCAGGTAATTCTCGCCTACTCTTTTGGATTCATACATACTTTTTCGCTCGCCTACTCTTTTTCCCATACTAAATAGTAGGGAAGTATGCGGTTTGGAGTTTCAGTGAGTCAGAGCGGAGTCGAGTCTTCTGAGGTGAGGAGAAGTTCACGGTATTTATCATATTTACTAACCATCAAACACACTTTATACAGTTTGATTAGGTGACAGGCTCAATTCTGTATTGTTTTCATCGATCACAGCGATACTTGTGCGTCTTTCTGGCGTCTTCCACTCTTCCTACTGAAACATTTACGTGGGGGGGGGGGGGGCTTTGGGTGCCCCTTCACTTTAATAAAACAAAATGCATTTGATTACAATTAACATGACAATGTGTACAAAATTAAAGTTGCCTAAATTTACGTTTATTTCTACGTTTCTGTCAGTCTGAGGTGTCGTTGCCATAATGCGTTGCTATGGGTTAGCCTACGTCACTTGCGTGTGACTGTCTTGACTGAAGAGTCACTCCGGATTAGTGTGTGTGTGTGTGTGTGTGTTATGCGTGCAGGTTATGCGTTTTAAAATGAAAATGCACTGGTGTAAACGTACAGGTATTCCACAGTCTGCTCGGAACCGTTGCTCGAGCCAGATATGGTTCTCTCAGTGCTTAGGCCTAAATGGCTCGACGGCATTTTTTTACTTTTTTTTTTTCAATAATAAAATGTAGAATAAAAGACACATATTTAAAAATATTACATAATTCATTGAAGCCTGTTTGTTATGTATAATACACCGACCAATCAAGTAGTATTTCAAGTCACTTGTCACAAGTCTTTACTGTCACTTTTCTTTTAATCAATTTGGCACATCCTTGCTGAATATAATTATGAATTTCTTTAAAAAAAGAAAGAAAGAAAATTACTGACCCCAAACTTTTGAACGATATATATTGATACAAAATATTTCTATTTTAAGATGCTGTTCTTTAACTAAGAATCCTGAAAAAAGTAGGCTATTAAATGTTATGAGTAGGGATGGGCATTTTTCAAAAATATTGCATTCGAATATTCGGGCTCATAAAATTCGAATATTCGAATATTCGTTTATTTAAATGACGTTTAACGAAAAATACGTTATTTTTTAAGGTAATTTTTTTTAACGTTTTGTCACCATTTCTGAAGAAGCTTATGATTAGGCAATATACACAACAAGCTTACAACATGTGTTAAAGTTTTCTTTTAATTGAAAACATTAAACAGTGGGCCTATGTGTAAACAAAAAAATATAAGAACAAAAGGATATAAGCTCAAGCAGCGCGAACGGAAAAAAACGCCTAATAAAGCAGAGTAGCAGATTGCGCCAGTTATCGTACAGTACGTACACACACACTCGAGTCATATGATCATCGTGTTTATATTGTTTCACGTGAGAAAACGCGCTGCGCTGACAGACGTTTCAGAGAAACAAAGATAACGGTGTTCTAGTTCTAAGTTTCTAACAGCACTTTGCGTTTTCTGTTCTTAAACCTCTCTCTCAAAGAAAACTTAAAGGAAGAATATACCTCAATATAATTTTACTATTATAAGTTATCATCTCGGATCACTCGCACTACAGCTGCGCTTACCTGCAGTCGTGATGCAATGATAGACAGCTGTCTTTCCTCAGTCGACTGCTGTTTGGATTTCATGTGATTTCTCATTGTGGTGATGATATTATAACTCAAGATTAATAAATTAATTTGATCAAAAGTAATTCCATTTTGTAAAATCATTTAGTAACCTCATTTTCGACTAGTAATTCCAAACTTCGCGAGGCAGACGACGGCATTATGATCAAATACAAACAACTTGTTAAAATGCGCCACAGTGCCACCCAGTGCATTTAATTATAAATCCGAGTTAGTGCTTGGGATTTATCAGGGATTCACTGCATTCACGACCCGCAAAGTATTTACGGCTTCATAAATTCGATAAAATTCGAATAGTATTTTATTTTTCGAATAATAATTACAGATCGAATATTCGAAAATTCGAATATTCGTGCACATCCCTAGTTATGAGTATATTATAGCCTAATAATTTGAATAATAATCAAACATAATTATTTTTGGAAGAATTATTTATATTATCTTGTATTTTAATGAAGAAGCAGAATAATGTTAGGATTAGCAATACAAATAATTAATGAATTGGCATCAGTTACTGTACGATGAATAGATAGACAGACATAAATGCTTAGAAGTGTCATTTATTATAAAAACAAACTCAGTAATTGAAATATTTGATTTTGGCAGATCAGCTCCTCCCACATTGGAATACATCATCAGTGAAGCTCCTCCCACTGCAAGAACAAAGAAAGGTTGGTGTTTATTCTTCATTCATTCATGAAGCTGAAGAACATTCTTGTTAGAAACATTCAAGCACTTTATCAGATTTAGATAAACAGTTAAACAATGAAATGCAGGGCTCGGCAGGAAAAATAGAAATGCGACTATTTTTCCTGCCGGTGCGACCAAATATTTGAAGAAATCCATTGAATTCGCCCCAGAATTGATAACATCATCTCTGCGAGATCCAGTGAGAAACATTCTGATTCGGCGCAGAGTTCTCTGTTATAAACCATAGATATCAGATCAAACAGCGCTGACGTGGAAACCAGGAGAGACACTTATAAGGCTTTCAGCCCACAAATCAGCAACATTCACCATGGATTTAATGTAGTAACTCTAACCATATGGAGGGATTATTGGGTCAGATTTAAAACTAAAAGTCTAAAACGAAAAGTCTTAAACGAAAACTAAAAGTCTAAATTTGAAACTAAAAGTCGAAAATTAATTTGGTATTTAGGATTGGGCATTTGGTATTTAGGATAGGGCATTTTGTATTTAGGATTGGGCATTTGGTCATTTAGCCATTTAGGATTGGGCATTTAGGGATTTAGGATTGGGCATTTAATCATTTAGCCATTTAGGATTTAGGATTGGGCATTTGAGGATTGAGGATTGAGGAGTGTATGCAAATAAGGAGGCGGGGCCCAAATACTGGAGGCTGGGTTTGAAATGGCTGGTGCGCAGAGGCACCTTATGGACAGCAGAGGGAGCTCCCAGTGCTAAGGAGCACTGTAATGAAACCAAACAGAGCGAGTGAGCAGGGCTGGAGGGAGGACTGTACTTTATGTAAGGGATAATGTACAGCGAAGCGGTTGTTATAGCGAATAACAACCCCGACAGGCTGAACTTGAATCAGCCTGTCGTCGGGGTTGTTATTCGCTATAACAACCGCCTCGCAATACATTATCCCACTTATTACATGGCTACCTACAAAATACATAAATAATTTGACACAAAATATTGATTTAAAAAGGAGTTTATTGATTTAAAAACGATTGTATTGCTTCCGCTAAAGAAAATAGTTTGTTCCGCGTCCATAGCAACGCTCTGTTTTTCATGGCAACGGTGTGTAATACTTCGCAGCGATCTGTTATCAAGAAATAACAGACCGCATTCTACATTGGAATTCAACCAAGCCAAGTAAAAATATATATTTTAATGCAACGCATCAGAAAAAACAAGGTTAGGAAACAGTAACTGTACGTTCACAACGCCGCCGACTTGAGCTGCAAAGAAGCTCTGGCCACCCTGTCAAGGACGCTTGTCAAAAAGTACGGGGAAGCTTGTTGACGATCTATTGTTACAGTACACAGTGATATTGTGAAAGCCGTGACAAGAGACAAGCAGCTTCTTTATTACTATACCAGTGTGCTGTCTATTAGGGTACAACTTATGCTTAAACAGGTGGTTCCTATCATTATCGGATTAATTGCACAGTTTAACCATCATAGAGTGAAAGTTTATCATTTGCATGTCAGTTTAACAAGGGCTCGCTTGACAGGGTATAAGAACGAGCAGAGAGAGAGAGAGCGCCCCGGCCGCTCACTATTAATAATAATAATAATAGTTATTCTCGTCGTCAGACCGATAGCACTCCTTTCATTGGTGACTTTGTGTGTGAGGCCACATAAATGTTACAACGTTGTCATTAAGTTGAAGTTATCACATTGTAAAGTACAGTCCTCGCTCCAGCACTGCTCACTCGCTCTGTTTGGTTTCAGCACAGTGCTCCTTAGCACTGGGAGCTCCCTCTGCTGTCCATAAGGTGCCTCTGCGCACCAGCCATTTCAAACCCAGCCTCCAGTATTTGGGCCATGCCTCCTTATTTGCATACACTCCTCAATCCTCAATCCTCAAATGCCCAATCCTAAATCCCCAAATTCCCAATCCTAAATGGCTAAATGATTAAATGCCCAATCCTAAATACCAAATTCCCAATCCTAAATCCCTAAATGCCCAATCCTAAATCCTAAATGGCTAAATGACCAAATGCCCAATCCTAAATACAAAATGCCCTATCCTAAATACCAAATGCCCAATCCTAAATACCAAATAAATTTTCGACTTAAACTTTTAGTTTTCGACTTAGACTTTTAGTTTCAAATTTAGACTTTTAGTTTTCGTTTAAGACTTTTAGTTTTAGACTTTTAGTTTTAAATCTGACCCAATAATCCCTCCATACCTTAAGCTTAGTGCTTTATTGTCAGCCCCAGTCCTACCAGATATGTTTTGTTTGTTTCAGTGTCTGCGGTGCCGCTGCACTCAGATGTTAGTCTGGAGCCTGTGAACTTAAAAAAAAAAAACTGCACGTTGTAATATCTGTACGTTAAGTCTATTTATTATTAAATAATTTGTCAGTATACAGTTATTTGGGGGAAATTTGAAATAATTGCATTGCAAGCTGATTTAAGGTGTGCCCCTAAATTTTCTGCTTGCGCTCCTAAAATGTTCAGTCAGGGGCTCCAGCGCTCCTAGTGAAAAAAGTTAGTCTGGAGGCCTGAAATGGTACAGAATGTTCTGGGTTTTATTTTCAAAAAATGGTCAGTAAAGGGAGGTTTGAGAAATTTTTATATTGATTGTCAACATCAGATCAAGCAAAATACTTTTTTATTTTACATTTATTTTATGTCTGGTTCCCAATTTGCAACAATGTTACCAGAATTTTAGTAATTTTCAACCTAGTGTACTTTTTTTTTTAACACCGTGTCCTAACTACACGCTACGCGATGCTGCGACACGAGATAAAAGGTATATTTTCCATGTTAATCGGGGCGACGGCAACACGCGACGATTCTATTTTAGAAACGGTTTCTATTTTTTTTTCTGCAACGTCGCGCTGGAACAACAAACACAAAGTGTGGCAATGATAATCTCAGGTACTGTTTATGTGCTTTATTTAAAGGGGCATTATGCAAGTCTGAGTGTTTTTTCTCTACGAGCTCCCCCTAGTGTCTGGTAGTATAATGCTTTCAAACACTCTGTCGTAAAAACGAACTGTTGTCCCTCCCCCCTCGTCACGAGCAACCCAGCTGATCAGCTGTCTACCTAGCTGAGCAGAGGAACCGGCTATTTCAAAACCAGTTATGTCTACCGAGGCAAGTAAAGCAATACTTTCTTTCCAACTGATGGCGATTTTTTTATTTATTGTGTTGTCATGCATACTAGTATTTTTACCGGGAACGAACGATATGAACGAGGCGAACTACTGCTTTCGTGTTTGTTTGTTTGTTTTTGGGAGAATGGGCACATGAGCATAAAAAAAATATATATATCGGAGGCTAATATTTGTCTAAAGTTATATTAGCAAGGTCTATAAGTTCATCTGGTAGAATGATGGTTTACCTTTGCTTGTCTAAGAAAACATCAGAACGTTTTTTCTAGCTCGATCATGATATGTGCAACATTTTGCGCGTCTGATATTGCCTACTATCAGACGCGTTGACTTAGTGACATAAAATAAAAGTGTAAGTTACACAAATAAAACCGACAGAGGAACGGCCAAACAACTACAGAAATCAAACGTGTTTGCTATGACAATGCTAACATCAAAGTTATAGTATCTAGCGTACTAGTAAGCCCCTAACAGACAGCGATCATAATAAAAACCTTTACAGACAATAGCAAACATCCTGAGGTCGCAATTACTTGAAATTTAAATATTGAACACAGTTTATTCCAAAGATACTTAACTTACAAGTGCAACAGCAGGATCAGCATCCGTTTTGCAGGCTTCTGTTTCTCTCAGTTCTCACCATTCTGAAAAAGCCGGTCCGATATATTTACTCGAGTCTGACTTCTTGCTCGGTCAGTTTCCCGTTTCCTCTTTCGTTGGTCCTCCGACAAAGATTTCCTAGCTTTCTGCTTCTTTTTTACAGGCTCAGCCTCAGCCATAACTCAATCTATCGTTGCCCTTTGCTTATAGCTAGCCCGCCGGTGCTTGAATAGGGGCGTGTACGTGTGCAGTGCCGTCAAGCAATTCGTTACATCGCGAGACCTGATATCACGCGATACTTCCTGACGCCGACCCGCCGGCCCAAAGTTGCAAGTGAGTTTTTTCCTCTCTCGGGCACCAGGGGGGTGTGAAACCACCACCATTCAACCCGAAATAAGTAATATAACCATTCCACTGACTTCGAAGCTGTTCAGTTAAGGTTAAAAAGTTACCTAGTGTCCCTTTAATGTTAAAAGCGTGTAATGTGACTTTGAATGTTATTTAGTGCTCCAGCTTTGAAGCTGTAAAAGCAATAATGGATAATTCACCTCAGATCTTGAAATTAAACAAATGGGAACAAGAACGTTCAAACTGTGAACAAACAAGTGTATTCTTTGACAAAGATTGTTTTAGTAACTCAGCCTATGTATTTTTAATAATGTTTAAATGGTGTAATATTTGTGAATTTGATTATGTAGCTACTTATCCACTTTCTTTCGAGTGCCGTCAAGAGATTACTATATGGTGCCGTGCACTCACCGCGAGACTCCGCCCACACACTGTTCTGATTGGCTCTGGTTTTGATTGATTTTGACGCATTTCGCAGTCGCGTCGCGTCTGGTTAGGACACGGTGTAAGAATAAACAGTAAACACCAAGTTACTGATAAAGTTGTATTTGTCAAATTTCATACAAGTTATTCATAGTTATAGAGATTCTTCTTACAGTAACTTTGGTAACAGGGTTGATGAATGCAGTCAATGCTCCAGTTTGTGTAAAAACTGAGTCTATGGATTGAGATTTATTTTCTTGTCCTCCCATCATGCTGTTGAAAAAGCCCAGATGATGTCACAATTTTAATGTTGCGTTCACACCGAACGGGAATTGAGTGTCAAATTTGCTTCTATCGTGTCTAGTTGGATGCTTGAACATTTTGAATCCACTCACGCGTCCAAAGCGAATTGGACGAGCGTTTGAAGCGAATAGACGCGTGTTCGAGGCGAAATCCGCTTCTTGTGGGAGGGGCAAGTGCTAGGCGGTGGTCTGTTTGCAAGATGGCTGATATTGATCGAGCATTCATCAAGAGAGTCACCGCTCGTATTTGCTCTGGAGAGCAGAAGAGCGGCATAGGGGTAATCGTCGCCGTACTTGGGTCCACCAGACCCTCCGGAGGCGAACCCAGTTTGGCGAGTTTCACCACTTGCTCCAGGAGCTGCGCCTGGATGACGGCCCCTTTAAGCGGTACTTCCGCCTGTCCCGCGATCAGTTTGATGACCTGTTGTCCCGCATCGGAACGAGGATCACCCACCTCCAGGACACTGGTCACTTCACCACGTGACAGCAGCAAGCAGGCTCCTGATTGGTTAACGCGGCTTGAATAGACACCAAAGTTTAGATGCGAATTCTCTAAAATAAATTTGTGAAAGAAAATCACTTGCGCCAGACGCTCAAAATCGCGCCGCACTAAATGCGTCTATCGCGCCGCAGGACCTCCAGATGCGTGTCAATGTGTATTTACATTGACTTAACATGGAAGTCACTCGCTCCAGACGCTCAATTCACATTCGGTGTGAACGCAGCATAAGAAATCGTACTCGGTTACTAACGTAACCTCGGTTCTCTCTAGAAGAGGGAACGAGTACTGCGTAAGATATCTTACGCTAGGGGAAAATCCTTTTTCCGCGAGATATTGAAGCCAAAAATTATCCTTAATTTTGTAATAATGCAAAACGCGTTGCGGCAGCATGCAGACATAGGCGAGACAGCTCGCGCGCCTATTGGCTGCTCTGCGGCAACTGCAGCAGCCTATCGAGCGAGGCCTGGCGTGACGCCAGACCCAATCAGGGCACTTCGCGCCCGCTGCGTCACGTCCCGCCGAAATGGGCGTGGTCTAGGCCTATAAATACCGCTCGCAGGCAGCTATTATCTGGTTTTTCATCATCGAAGCAACCAGAGCGTGTGCATGCACGGCAAGATACGCAGTACTCGTTCCCTCTTCTAGAGAGAACCGAGGTTACGTTAGTAACCGAGTACGTTCTCTTACGAGAGGTCTCTCGTACTGCGTAAGATATCTAACGCTAGGGGACCCAATGCAAAACGCCGTGCATGCTGAGATCTGACACCAAAGACCCAAGGGCGAAAACCCGGGGTACATATAGTGCACAATCACTCAGGGAACTCAGGGAACAGGGAGTCCAGGAAGAGGGAGGGGCGAAGCCGCACTCTTCCACATATGGTAGCGTCGCTGAGACGCGAATTTCATCATACAGACAGGGCGGGGTACGGCCTGAACTGATGGGGGAATGTGGGTCTTACACAGTTTGCCCAGGCACATCTCGTGCTGCTACTTTTTTACTGTCGAACATTGAGCTGTGCTCAGTAGACGCAGCATTCTGAGCTGACGCATCAGGTCAGATAATACTGGTAAACTTAGACCGACAGCAGCCTGGCCTGCAGGGCGGGAACCTCTAGGTTATAAAACCTTATAAATGTAGACGGGGAGGCCCAGCCTGCCGCCATACAAATATCTTGCAAGGCAATCCCACTTGACCAGGCCCACGAAGAGGCCATGCCTCTCGTGGAGTGCGCTCTGACACCCAACGGGCACTGCATGCCCTTGGAGGCGTATGCCAGCGCTATAGCATCAACTATCCATCTGGATAGGCTCTGTTTCGACGCGGCTAGTCCCTTAGAACGTCCGCTAAACGAAACAAAGAGCTGCTCCGTCTGTCTGAAACCAGACGAGCGAGACACATAAGCTCGTAATGCCCTGACTGGGCAGAGGAGGCTCGCGTCTCTTTCCTCATCAGGGACCGGTAGGGCTGACAGGGAAATAACCTGCGCCCTAAACGGTGTGTTGAGGGATTTCGGAACATAACCGTGCTTAGGTTTGAGTATAACTTTTGAGTCATTAGGCCCAAACTCCATGCACGCCGCGCTCACAGAGAGCGCGTGCAGATCCCCTATGCGCTTCACCGAAGCGAGAGCCAGCAAAAACACCGTCTTGAAAGACAGGTGTTTCAAATCGATTGACTGTAAAGGCTCAAATGGCGCACCTTTCATGGCTTCCAGAACCGTAGAAAGGTCCCATACGGGGACTGAGGGAGGTCTGGGAGGATTCAGTCTCTTAGCCCCTCTAAGGAAGCGGATGACTAAATCGTTCCTTCCTATTGACTGACCAAGCGTTGTTTCTGAGAACGCTGCTATAGCCGCCACATAAACTTTGAGCGTGGAGGGGGCCCTGCCCCCATCCAACAGCTCTTGTAGGAAGGAAAGCACCTCCGCCACACCACAGTCTGTGGGTGACACACCACGGGCTGTGCACCAGCCCGAAAACACTGACCATTTCGAGGAATAGAGTCGTCTCGTAGACGGAGCTCTAGCCTGCGTGATCGTGTTTAATACTCCTTCAGGGAGTCCAACATGTACCCGTTGATGGCCCAGACTAGAGGCTGACATTTTTTCGGGAATCCCACGGGTCACGGGATTCCCGTGGGATTCCTGCAGGATGGGAGTCATCTTTGCTATTAATCACGGGATTTGGACGGTACAGGATAAATGGTTAACGGGAGCAGATGGGAGCGGGAATCAACCAATAGCAAAGATGACAAAAAAAGAAAAAAGTAAATGCACCATTTTGTAGTTTCCTTTTAATACGCCTACAATGTAACGCAATTAAAAAATAACTGAAAACTGATTATAATTTAACCAACAGTAATTCTGGATTGCGTCCACCAACAAGTAAATATAGGAAATAAGCGAATCAGAACACTGCGCGCCAAACCAGCAGTAGCCTATGTGCGCAAGCGTGAACCACTAGTGTTTCTGTCTCACTCTGGATCTGCCACTGCATCACATTTCTCTCTGCGTGGCGTGGAGTGTCCGTTTTTATGTCGGCTTTCATGTTAACTGGTTAGAGCTTGTGTTAGAGCACAATACCTGCGTGACACACACACTTCTCAAGCCGCGCCGAAACCGCGTGCTAGAAATAGAACCGCAACCGACGCATATTTTTCACGCGACACGCAAGAGTGTTGGAAGTTTTCAGACAAAATTGAAGGCGCAAATACATATTAATAAATTACATTTTGATGCTTGAAAGTATCTCGGTTTTGACAAATGCATATATAATTGTAATTTAAAAAATAGGCCTAATTATCGATTTTCAAATATTGCCCCTATATACATATATTGGCTATATATATTATGTTTAACATCCAAATGTAGATGGTCTGTCGGCGCACAGAGCCACGCAGTCGCAGACAGCACGTGAAGTTCGTGAACACCGAATTCCCTTTTCTTTCTTATCTATTTGTGTTTGAACAGACATGTGCACGAAAAAATAAGCCAGTGTCCGTCTCAACGAGTTTCCCCGTAAACGCAGTCAAAATAAAACGGATGCGTGTCATTACCGGTATTAGATACGTGCATTCGTCTTAAAGGGACAGCACCCAATATACCTGCAGCTGTTTGTGTCACCAAAGTTAATCAAACAACAAAAGAGAAAGAGAAAAATCATGTTTTGTCAAAAGATAAACTGTATTAATATTTAATACAGTTAATTTACCTGAAAAACATAAAGCACTGCTTTATTTCTGTTTTATTGTGTATACGTGTATTTGTGTTTTATTGTATTTATATTTGTATTATGTTTATTAGTTTCTATGCAGATGCACTAGGCCTACCCTACACAATTACCCCAATCATCCTAGAATTATTAATTCTTTACAAAAAGAGCTATTCAAATCATCAGGTGAAATTGTTTTCAGGAAGTAGCAGTAAAGCAAGAAGAAGAAGTGCAAGATAGTTTTTCTAAATTTCATTTGACTCTATGTGCCTATAGGGGTGGGTTGGGGATGGTGGCAATGTAGTATCTGGATATTTGCCGCGGGACGAGGGCTTCGATTACCTCTCTCTTTTTTGACCATACATGTGTTTGCACCCCTGTATGTATTAACTAAACACTAATTGAAGAAAAAAATATATGGGAGCGGTACAGGAGCGGGAGTCAGTTTAAACAGGAGCGGGATGGGACTGGGAGTCAATTTACCAGGAGCGGGATGGGATGGGATTATTTTTAAACTTTGGTCTGGGAGTGGGACGGGACAAGATTTCTTTCTATGGGAGTGGGACGGGACAGGAGTGAAAATCCACTCCCGTGTCATCCTCTAGCCCAGACATGAAGGGACCACAGTTCCGGGTGAGGATGCCAGATCGAACCGTGGGCCTGTGAGAGGAGGTCTCTCCTCACTGGTACTGGCCACGGGGCAGTACTTGCTAACTGCATCACGACTGGGAACCAAGGTTGGTTTTTCCAGAACGGTGCCACCAGCAGTACTGAGCATCCTTCTTCCCTGATCCGTTCTATCACCTGAGGCAGGAGAGAGACGGGGGGAAAAGCATAGAGCGGGCGGCGGGGCCACACATGGGCCAGCGCGCTCCTGCTCTTTGAGAAAAATTCCTGACAGTGAGCGTTTTCTTGAGACGCAAACAGGTCTACTTCCGCTCTGCCGAATTTCTTCCACAGCAGTTGGACTGTCTGTGGGTGTAGGGACCACTCGCCTGCCGGAACATTGTTCCTGGACAGTCTGTCCGGTCCTATGTTCAGGAGCCCTGGCACGTGCGCTGCTCTGAGCGAGCGCAGGTTGCACTGAGCCCATACCAGGAGGCGTTCTGCCAGCCTGTACAGGTTCTTGGACCTGAGGCCGCCCTGGCGATTTATGTAGGACACCACAGACATGTTGTCCGAACGGACCAAGACGTGGCGTCCTTTTATCTGGGGACAAAAACGCGTCAGCGCGTTGTCTACTGCCAGCATTTCGAGGCAGTTTATGTGCAGGAGCTTCTCCCGTTCCGACCACTGGCCGAAGAACGGTCTGCCCTCGAGCAGCGCTCCCCACGCGTCCGTGGACACCACTTTCACCCTCGAGGAAGTCCCCAGGCTTACACCTAATTGGTACCAGTCGTTCGCTCTCCAAGGTTTCAGAGCTGTGACGCACTTCTGATTGACCCTGAGGCGAAGCGAACCGGATGCCCACGCTCTGCGTGGGACTCGCGCTTTCAGCCAAAACTGCAGCGGGCGCATGCGGAGCAGGCCCAGCTGGAGCACTGACGATGCTGAGGCCATGAGACCTAGCATCTTCTGAAATTTCTTGAGCGGGACAGACGCGCCGCAGCGAAACGCGTTCGCTGTGCGCTGAATGTCTACCGCGCGCTGTGGTGATAGTCGCGCTATCATGGACAGCGAGTCCAATTCTGTGCCCAGGAAAGATATCTTCTGACTGGGTAACAGAGAGCTCTTCGCCCAATTGACACTGAGACCCAAATCCTCGAGGTGATCGAGTAAAATGGTCGTGTGTTCCATGAGCACTGCGCGAGATTGCGCTAGAATCAGCCAATCGTCCAAATAGTTCAGCACTCGTATGCCTCTCATTCTGAGGGGTGCGAGCGCCGCGTCCATGCACTTCGTAAATGTACGGGGTGCCAGGGACAAACCGAATGGCAGGACTGTGTACTGATATGCCTGGCCCTCGAAGGCGAATCTCAAATATCGCCTGTGACGTGACGCTATCTGTATTTGAAAATACGCGTCTTTCAGATCTATTGACACAAACCAATCTCCTTGGCGAATCTGCACAAGGATTTGTCTGGTCGTGAGCATCCTGAACTGTCGCTTCACAAGCACTTTGTTCAGTTGCCTTAGATCTAGTATGGGTCTGAGACCCCCGTCTTTTTTCGGTACCAGGAAGTATCTGCTGTATAGCCCTCCTTCGCTCTGAACTTGAGAGAGAGGCTCTATGGCCCCTTTGCTCAATAGTTTCGTCACTTTGGCTCGAAGTAAATGTGCTACTTCTGTTTTTATCGTGGTCTCGACGCGCGCCACATAGCGGCGAGGGCGTCGGCGAAACTGCAGCGAATAGCCTCTTTTTATAATGTTCAGCACCCACTTCGAAACCCCGGGCAGCTTTGCCCATGCGTCTGCATGGATAGCTAGGGGTTGAATACGAAGCGCGCTCCGCTCGCTCAGTGATGGAGAGGCTTCGGCGTGCTGCAACACAAGCATCGCGCTCGTGACATTTGAGGCATGGGGCGCGCTGATAACAGCGGGCAGATTGCCCGCGCTCGACTCCTCTGCGGTGGTCAGCCGCGAGGGGGAGGGCTGGGCGGTTCCCGTGGGAACTGTCATGTCTGTGTGTGGATGTGGGCGCGGGACAGCGGGCACATTTATCACACCGAAAACATCGTTCGCTTGCGTGAAGCGAGTGCACGTTGGTTTCGTTTTTACAGAAACCGTGAGACATGCACAACGCGGTGTTAGTGGGCACTGGGTAGTGGGCACTTTCACCATGTTTGAAGCGCAACCGATCTGAGTCGGTTTTATGTGCGCGAGCCCTGTGTGACAGGCTGTGCTTGTGTGTAGGGATGGGCACTGGGCAGTGGGCATTCTTACTACACATGAAACACCATCGGCCGTAGCCGGGACACCAGAAAATACACTCTTTTGGGGATTTATCTGGGTAGCCGTGAAAACGGCATTTGTGTGCAGGCAAGCGGGTGACAGAACCGACTTGTTGGCTGCAGAAAACACTGGAACAGTCACATTTGCTGGAACTGGACGAGCGAATAACTTTGGTGTGAGTCTGGCCGCAGCGGGACTCAAACACCGTCGTTTTCCTAGCTGTGCTAGGACGACTTCGGGGCCTCGGGCTTCACCGTAATCCTAGGTCGCGGGCCACGTGCAGCGGGGCGGCGACCGGATGAGCGGGAGCGCGGTCTCACGCTTCGGGCCTGGCGGCGCTGTGAAGTGGAGGCAGTGGACGGTGGCTGTGGCTGTGAGCTCTGAGCAGACGGTTTCGCACGGCCTGCTGCAGAGCTGGAGCGCTTCGGGAGGAAGTGCTTCATAGCCTGTGACGCTTTCTGTACCTCTGCGAATCTCTCCGCGAAATCCTTGACGGAGGATCCAAAGAGGCCTGTGGCGGAAAGCGGGGCGTCGAGGAACGCGGTGCGCTCAGACTCGGCCATTTCCGAGAGCGTCAGCCAAAGATGTCTCTCAGTCACGGTGAGAGAGGCCATATTCCGTCCAATGGCTTGCGCTGCAGACTTAGTAGCACGGAGAGCGAGGTCCGTGGCACTCCTTAAGTCCGGCACGCAGATCGCGTCAGGCCCTTCCTCATCCAGCTTACGGAGGAGATCGGCCTGGAAGATCTGAAGCGTTGCCATGGTGTGCAGCGCTGACGCAGCTTGCCCAGCGGCGGAGAAAGCGCGGCGGAGCAGGCTTGACGTCGTGCGGCAAGCTTTAGAGGGTAGGGCCGACTTAGCACGCCGTCCAGCAGAGGGCGGGCATAAGTGGGCCGCTATCGCCTCTTCGACCGGCGGCAGCGAAAGGTATCCTTTGTTCTTGGCATCGTCAACAGCGGAGAATGCCGAAGAAACAGCAGGACGCACTCTAGCCGAATAGGGGGCGTTCCAGGACTTGGCGACTTCTTCGTGTAACTCAGGAAGAAAAGGCGCCGGTCTGGACGCAGGCGAAGCGCGCTCCCCAGGCAGGAAAAATCCATCCAGCCGGTTGTGAGCGGGCTGCTCAGGCGAAGACCACTCGAGGCCGAGGCTCGCCGCGGCCTGTGCGAGTACTCGCATGAGCTCCGTCTCGATGGACGCTCTCTTGCCTGAAGACATGCGGGCAGGGGGCGCGGGGTCCTCAGAGCCCGCCCAATCCTCACTGCCTGACGCCAGGATAGAGCAGGAATCATCCTCTCCCAGCAGGGCTTCCTCATCCACGATGTCAACGGAAGCGGCGGCAGACGGCGGCCGCTGTCCGTCAGGAAGCGAGGGTGACGAAGCCGGGGAAGCAAGCGGGCGAACCGGCGAGCTTTGGCGGCTGAGGGAGGGTTCCGGGGCCCGCTGGGCACGGCGCTTTTTACGGCGCGACGCCGCGGCGGGCGGGGGAGCAGTCTCGGTGAAGAAGGCTAGGCGAGTCCTCAGAGTCGCCATTGCCATCAGCTCGCAGTGAGGGCAGCCGCCGTCAGCGAGCGCGAGAGCTGCATGTTCCTCACCCAGGCAGGAAACGCAAATCACGTGGCGGTCCCCGTCGCTGAGTGTGGCTCTGCACGAGCCGCAGGAAGGCATCTTTAAAAAGACGCTAGCTCTTTTAGAATGTGTGTCGCGGCGGCGACACACACACACAAAAGTACAGAGTAATAGAAAGGATATAAGCGCCGGAAAGCGCAGCAGGAAGGCAGGAAGGCGGCGTGGCCAGCGACTTCAGTGACTCGTCCCGCTGAAGGTGCTCTCTCTCAGACGGCGCGGCTTCTTCTCCGGCTCCAGCGATGCGTGTGCTTCGCTTGAAGGATGAAAAATCAGATAATAGCTGCCTGCGAGCGGTATTTATAGGCCTAGACCACGCCCATTTCGGCGGGACGTGACGCAGCGGGCACGAAGTGCCCTGATTGGGTCTGGCGTCACGCCAGGCCTCGCTCGATAGGCTGCTGCAGTTGCCGCAGAGCAGCCAATAGGCGCGCGAGCTGTCTCGCCTATGTCTGCATGCTGCCGCAACGCGTTTTGCATTATTACAAAATTAAGGATAATTTTTGGCTTCAATATCTCGCGGAAAAAGGATTTTCCCCTAGCGTAAGATATCTTACGCAGTACGAGAGACCTCTCGTAAGAGAAGCTCTGTTTTTGAAAGGAGGAAAATCATGTTAGAAGTAACAGGGTTGAGTAAAACATGTAGGACACAGTTAAAACTAATAAAATGTGTTAATTTAAAACTAGTTAAAGCCACGGCCACTCTACACTAGTGATTTATGTCTCGAGACCACTTTTACGTGGTCTCGGTCTTGTCATGGCCTTGACGGTCTTTGGTCTTGGTCTTGTCTTGGTCTCGGACCTCTCGGTCTTGTCTAGGTCTCGCTGTCTCAGACCGACATAGTGGTCGGGGATTTAGCAATACAATAGGCTACTACAATATCCACGACGACACAACGTTCGATAATGCAACATTATTATCCGCAACGGAACGGATTGAAGCGCGCGTCCGAGTGAAGAAGTGCGGCGTGTGCGCCCAATATACGAGAAAACACTTAATCCGCGCCACTGATCGTAGCGGCAACGAGCACTTTGATCACTTGATTTAAAAAACACATATCAGTGACATGATGGGTTTTAACTTCATTCAGGAGATTTTGGGTAACTGCACAACTGACAGATGACTTTGAGCGCATCGCCAACGGTGTGTGTGTGTGTGTGTGTGTGTGTGTAACCATAGCGACAAAACGACCAACTTTCGGATCCTGCACTTAAGCCTATAATTTCGTTTTTAAACATTTTATTATGTATTTAAAAGTTGCAGAATGGATTAATTTGGAGACTCCGAAATCAGCACAGATAGGCAGGCATTTGCTTAGATGAATTTGTGTCTTTGATATCTCTCTGTGTGTGTGTGTGTGTGTGTGTGTGTGTGTGTGTGTGTTGTTTGATTACAGTACGGTATTGTATTTAAGATGGTGTTAGACTAAATAAATGGTCTTTTAAACATCATCTGCATATCTCCAATGTGTTGACTAAACATTAGGCCTAATCCAAGTTTATAATTGTGTATCTTTAATATGATGTTACGATTTCATCTACACATTAAGTATAATTTCAATTGGTTACATATTTCTCATTCTTTAGACAGTTGTTGGAGGAGCAAGATGGTGTTGGAGGTGTTTGATGTTTTGTCAGATGAACCAGTCAGTACCAGTCATGTCAGTCCTCAACAGTACACAAAAGTTAAGGGAGTCTCAATCCTCCAATAGTGCAGTAACAGCCGTCATGCAATTGCTACACATAGTTGATCTCACCCTGCAAAAACATTTACAGTGAGCTCACAGTCACACACATCATGACATGGTCTGTCTCTGTATTGTTCTGCCTGTGTAGTTGAAGTAATACCATCTAATATGTATTGAATGTAAACTGCGGCTGAACCCTAGTATGCTGCTGTTCTTGAATTCATATTGCTTAGCTTCAACACTAGTCTATTTTTTTTCCTTCCGGTCTCGACTTGGTCTCGGTCTTGGTCTCGACTTGGTCTTGGTCTTGACTTGGTCTGTCTTGGTCTTGGTCTTGGTCTTGTCTTGGTCTCGATACCCTCTGGTCTTGGTAGTGTCTTGGTCTCGGTTTAGGCGGTCTTGACTACAAGTCTACTCTACACTTTGAGCATGTGAAGTTTCTACAGACACTGCAATGGTCGAAAAAGAAGTATGCTTAAAGTTAATTTTATGAAGTATACTTAAATAATGTTCAAGTATATTTTTAAGTATACATTATCTAGTAAGTATACTAATGTCAATATGTACTAGTTAGGGGTGGCACGGTTCACAAAACCCACGGTTCGGTTCATATCACGGTTTTAGGGTCACGGGTTTTCGGTTCTGTACGGTTCTTGTTGTTATTTTTTCTTTTAATCTTTAACACTCCAAAAATTTACTTCAGTGTATGATATATAGCTTAATTATCTATTTATTTATTTATTTATTTCATAAATGGGGCGTGTTTGCAAAACGCAGCTTCTCATTTCCCATTTCAAAGTAATATAGTGAGCGGTCACTGTGAGGAAATTTTCAGTGGCCCTGGAGGTCCATCCATCTGTAGTGAGAGCTACGTGGGCTGTGTCGGACAGTTCTTTGTCAATTTCTCCTCGTGTCTCGTCATCATAGGCGTAATTTGCGGGTGGGACATGTACCTACCACTTTTTGCCAGGGTCGATATCTCGCGGCACGGATGTACAAATACAAATAAATAAAACATCTCCAGTTAACTAGCAAATTATTTGTTTCGTTCGTTTGTTAAATAAGAAGCAATCAGTGGCGCTGATACAGTGTTCTCTTGTGGCTCGCGCACACGCCGCACAGTCTTCACTCGGACGCGCACTTCAATCCGTTGAGGAGACTCTCTATTCGTTACGGTGAAATCACAAACAAAATTCACACAAATCTGTCCCTGCTTGATATGATATACAACCACTGATAAACATAATCGGTTTGGATGAAAAAGAAAAAAAATATATACGAGTGCGGATTAGAACTCAGAACCTCTGACACGCTTGGCAAAAGTTCTGCCACTGGACAATTAAAGTACATACGTGAAACAGTCGATCTATGTATTTATTCACGTGAAAAAACAACATAGTGGAGTAGATCTCATTAAATGTCTAAGTAAACCCAGTGTACTATTTAAATCGATTGCTTGACATCATAATGTTATTCTACATGCATCTGATTTATGATTTAGCATTGTATTAGCACGAGCACGAGGCTACATTGCGCATGCGTCGAACCGTGCGACGCACACACGCACCGAACCGAGACAAGTGAACCGAACGGTTCGGATGTTTTTTCATGTACCGTGCCACCCCTAGTACTAGTAGTAAACTTGTAAGTGTATTATTTTAATACCGCTTGGGACTAAATTGGCCCACTTTTAGTATATAAAAGTATATGTTTAAGTGTACTATAAGTGTAACAGTAGTAAACTTTAAGTGCACAACTAGTTCATAATTACGTTTCTCATTTGTACTGCAAGTGAACTTAACATTATACTTAGTTTACTATTTATATATAATTTTTGCACTTGCAGTAGGCCTATACTACTATGTTCAAATGTTATTTTTTATACTTGAAAAATACCTTTAACTGTACTTTAATTTTAAAAACATTTTATTAGCTTCATGCATCCTTTTTTATCAACACTTGAATGTTGGCAAGTTTCATAAATAAAGGCAACATTTTAAACAAAAAAGATGAGAAAATCTCATTTTTGTCAAAGACTACGCCTTGATCAGATTCAGAACAATGATCAAAACACAGATGGAGTAGATCGAGTCCAACAACCGTTGTCGTTTTCTCTTCATGGGTTACGCTTAATTTCATTTGGAAACATTAAGCAGTTTTGATTTACACGCTGTTTAATGTTTGATGATCACATTATTTTACATTTGAGTGAGCAATCCTCTATCACTTGTTTCAGCTTATTCTTCTCCTGTGTTTTGATCCGGAGATTCTGCACTAGAAGATGTGTCATAGCGCCCCCTACCGTATAACAGTGAAAACATGGATAGCTGGAAAATTCAGTCAATGGTGGGAAAAAGTAGTCTAGAAATGTATTTTGCAGCCAGGGTAGTCTAGCAACTCTCCGTTGACTATCGGAGCTGTAAAAACCTAAATTGGGTCAGGCCAATCACATTGTGTATAGAGTAGGCGGGGCGGTGCTTAACGTAATGACGACAGAGTTGCGACGGTTCCCTGCTACTTGAAAACAAAGAATGGCTGCTGCTGCTGGCAAACAGTCTCTCGAATCGGCTTTGGTTGCGACTCTGGAGGACTTGGAGGAGTTACGTTTTGCTTTGAGAAAAGAGCAAAGAACGGCACTTAAGTCATTCTTAAAAAAGGAAGATGTGTTCGTAGTTTTGCCGGCCAGATTCAAAAGTTGAATCTATCAACTAACGTTAGCTCCGCTGTTGGGAAAACGCTCTGGTTGGTTGTAGCGCTGTCCTATTGCGTGCAGAGTGAATTTGAAAGACAGCCGTTTATCCTGCCCCTCGGATTGAGCCGTGTCTATGGTGAGTTGCCAGACCTAACATCTTGATGTAGGTCTGGCTTGCCAGGCTAGGGAAAAAGTAGAATCAGAGTAAATTCCTATGTACACTGCCAGTGGACTAGCCTACACAAAAATTCAGATACGCAGAATTAGAAACATATCTGTTTTATATCAATATTTTCAAACAATGTAAGTTTCATAAGACTGTATATGAAAAACTATGTAAAAAAAATAATTATATTTAATAGGCTACTCAATCAAAATAGTAAACACAAGTACAAGCCAAGAATACATAGTATACTTAATTATACCTTTAAGTAGGGATGGGGCCGATCCGATCCAGTATCGGTATCGGGACCTGATACCAGCGTAATTCACGTATCGGATTTTCCCGATCCAACCTGCGGAGATATCCGATATCCATGAGTCATGTCTGCGCTTTAACGTCTGCTGAAATGACTCCAAAAGTGATTCCCGCCGGCTAGTCTGCTAGCTGGCTGCAAACTGTGGAACGGATTTCCTGAACGGAGGCGCGGCTCAATGAGACACAGTTATGAGACTCGCCCCCGCTCAGGAAATCCATTCCGCAGTTTGCGGCTAGCCAACAACGTCCCCTGTGTGGATATACTTCACACTGGATTCAGCAAAGCTGTAATTCAAAGCCCTTTGAAGCTCCCTCGCGTCATACAACACAACGAACGCAATCAAACATTTAAAAAAGCACCACGTTACTGTGCGTTCACACCAAACGCGAATAGCGCGTCAAATTCGCGTCTACCGCGTCTAGTTGGACGCTTGAATATTTTGAATCCATTCGCACGTCCAGAGAAAAATTGACGTGCGTAAAAAGCAAAAGTTTGAAGCGAAGTTGACGCGCATCTGAGGCAAAATCCGCTTGTCTGTTTGCACGATGCTGATGTTGATCGAGCATTTACTGCATCGGAGCGAGGATCACCCTTCAGATAGTGTGTGTGTAAGATGTTTACACGTGCACTTCAAGACGCAAGTATCTGACATTTTGGGAATGTAATAAATATTGACATGACAATCAATTTGAAACCCTTACAGTTGCATATTTGTTTTCAGAATGGGATTTTTCCTGTTAACAGGATTTCCTGTTTTTCTGACTTCCTTTTCTGAGCTTATACTTACCTCAAGTTGCCTTTTGGGACATACATGCATGCATACATACGTACATAACATATCATTCATACTTGCCTGTTGAGAGAAGTTTATTTCAGCATCATATAAAATAAACAATAATGATAATAATAATATTAAAGCAAACACAGCTCTGGTATCGGAATAGTATCGGTATCGGCCGATATCCAAATTCAGGATCGGGATCGGATCGGAAGTGAAAAAATGTGGATCAGTGCATCCCTACCTTTAAGTATATCTCGATCAACAAGTAGAGGCCAAATATACTTAGACTTTTCTGTCAGTATAAGTCAGTATAAGTCAAGAACCGTCTGTTCTCCAAAACATGCAATCAAATGTATATTTCTGCAAGCATGTTTAAATTGGTTAACTGTGTCTAAGGCCCTGTGTTCACCAAAGCCTTGTTTTATGCGGCTGGCGTATTTTTCCAATTGTTTTCCCGTGTTTTTTTAAAACGCCATGAGCGTAACGAGGTGCTGAGTGTTTTTGTTTTACATGCTGAAGCGGCGAACATTTTTTACAGGTCGCCGAGAGTTGAAGGATGTTCAACTTTGGGTAAAACGCAGTGCTCATCACTGTCACTTTTTACCCAGCCTTCCAATCACAGTGGAGCGGGGCTAATAGCACACCGACCAATCGCCACATCCTGCTTGTAGCATCAACCGATGACGACAAGCATAATAACGGAGCAAAATAATTTGAAAACTAGAGCCAGAGCAAATACTTTATAATCTATCGACATTTTTATATTGAAACAACACAGAAACAAAATATGTGTGAAATGAGATACTAGTAACACTTTTGCGGATATTCTGTATCATAACAAGCAAAGCATCTCAACTGAAAAAAAAAAAAAATGCTGCGCTGCCAAAACGCTCTCAAGCGCCCATAGCTAGGCGTTTTCAGCAGAGCGCCTAGTGTTTTTAGCTGGCTTAAAGCGGTTTGGTGGACACACGGCCTAAGGCAGGCAAAGGCGTTCGTTTCCAAGACGATTTCGCACACCACTGCGCAATAGACACACATTACGGCGGGATGGCGGGTGTTCATTTCATAAACTGTGAACAATGGCTAATTTAATGTATAAATTTCATAAACTGTGAACAATGGTAGCTTATTTAATGTATAAATTAAGGGTATATGTCCAAAAAATGTGTAATGTCATACTTTGTAGAAGTGCTATGGTGGCGTAATAATCTGTTTGGTTGTAAAATGTATTACCTGAATGAAATCAAATCGAATGTATCGTCCTGTGGAATCATTCATTCACAGACAGCTTACGAAGATGTTCAACTAATAAAGATCTTCATCGCTGGCAAACAATATGATGCATTTGCAGATTTGCTTTCACTACTGTAGGTCCACGGCCACTTCATCCAACGCTCTTGATGTTCTTAAACCTTCCTGTTACGACTCCGAGTGTGAAACCGCTTCAGACAATTCAGTGTGTGAAGGAAACTGAACAAATCATTCAAACTGATTCGCGAACTGATTTAGACAGATCTGCCAACTTGTTTGATGAAGTCTTTGAACAGAGAATCGACTCAAAAGAGTGATTCATTTGTGAATTGAGCATCGCTCATGCCCAGAAAAAAGATACAGCGCGCTTGGAATAAACTACGCATTTAACAACATGTATTGCAGTAAAATAAAGTAACGAGAGGAACGTCGCCCAACGTAACGAAGTAAAAGTACAGTTTTTTCATTAGAAATGTACTCGAGTTAAAGTAAAAGTACCCACACTTAAATCTACTCTACTTACTTTTTTTAGAAAAATACTCAAGTAAATTTAATGAAGTAAATGTACTTCGTTACTACCCACCACTGACTCTGCGGCAGCTTTTTTACAAACATACATTTAACATATAACAAATAATAATAATTCAAATATAAAAAATAAACAATCCACTCCACTTGAATACTAAACGTGTGTGTTATTTCTCACAGGGTAATTCACTTGAGCTTGTGTTTCTGGTGTCCCACATTCACATGCGCATGAATGGAAGTCAGTGCAAGGAAAAGTCTAGTGTGAACGGCCATTAATAATTAAAATGTTTTTAGTAAAATAAATATAAATCTCAAAGTTGGTGTCAAAATATGGCAGTATTGTATATTTTAATGTTAATATAATGTTAGATAATTGTGTCATTGATCAAATATATTTAATAGGTCTTGCTAAAGAAACATGGGATTCGTGCCTATAATGTTTTAAAAATAATAATTGGAAGATAAATTTACCTCATTCATGGAAAGTTTCAAGGACATATCCTTTCTATTTATAAAAAGGCATCAAATTATCATAATATTTTATAACAGTTGTCTACTCCCATACACAAAAGAATTATATTTGAAATATATTTTCTGGATATGTTTTGGAATATATGCAAATATTTGAAATTGGCCCAATAAATATATTTCATACTTATATTTCATATATTTTTGTTATATTTCAGAATATATTTCAATGTATTTGGAATATATGCCACATATATTTTTGACACTTTTGGGGACCCGTACAGAAAAAAATATATTGAAATATATTCTGAAATATAACAAAAATATATGAAATATAAGTATGAAATATATTTATTGGGCCAATTTCAAATATGTGCATATATTCCAAAACATATCCAGAAAATATATTTCTTTTGTGTATGGGCTTTCTACTATTACATCAGGGCTCACTTTCATGTCCTTTCACTTTATATTTCTCTCTTTTAATTATTTTGATGTACTGAAATTTAAATTTAATATTTTTTTCTTTCATGTCAGACCAGATGGAAGAGAGCGAGGAGAGAGAAGAACTGAGTGAAGTGGAGGAGGAACATCATGTCAAACGCTCAAAGACTAAAAATATATTTTTAAAGAAAAGAGCCAAGAAATCTTTCACCTGCACTCAGTGTGGAAACAGTTTAACAACCAAACACAGTCTTGAGAATCACATGAGGATCCACACCGGAGAGAAGCCGTTCACATGTGATCAATGTGGAAACAGTTTCACATGCAAAAATAATGTTGACCGTCACATGAGGATCCACACCGGAGAGAAGCCGTTCTCATGTGATCAGTGCAGCAAAACATTTATCTGTGCATCAGACCTGAAGAAGCACCTGAGAGTTCACACGAAGGAGAAGCCATATTCATGTTCTGTGTGTGGAAAGAGTTTTTCACAGCAGCAAAGTTTACATGAACATGAGAAAATTCACACTGGTGTAAGAGAGTACATGTGCTTTGAGTGTGAGAAGACATTCATTTCAGCGAACTGTTTAAAACGGCATCAGAGAATTCACACTGGAGAAAAACCTTACAAGTGTCCACACTGTGACCAGAGATTCAGTCACTCATCATCTCTGAAATCACATGAGAGGATCCACACTGGAGAAAAACCTTACAAGTGTCCACACTGTGACAAGAGATTCAATCAGTCATCATCTCTGAAAAAACATGAGAGGATCCACACTGGAGAAAAACCTTACAAGTGTCCACACTGTGACCAGAGATTCAGTCACTCATCATCTCTGAAATCACATGAGAGGATCCACAGCAATTCCCGGTTTGTTAATAATAGTCTCTACTTTATTTAAAGGTGCTATAAGCGATGCCGGGACACGTAACTTCTTGTTGACATTCGAATTGTTGTCAAACGGACCCTCCCTCCTCCCCTCCCTTCCGGCATAAAGGAAAGTCAAAGTAGTCACTACAAACAAAGTTAAGTTTTACTGCTACTTCATTCAATGTGTAATGTCGCCAAGTTAGATAAATGCTTTTATATATTGCAGAACAGAATGCAATAGCCTATAAATGAACATTCAAATTCATAACAAACAGTGGATGAAAACATCATTCACACAAATTCTCGCCCTACTGTGAATTTGCTTGATCATTTACATTAGAGATTGATCGCTAGAGAAACATACATGTTGTATTCACCAAAGTTAACGCTGACTGCATAGTTCTAGCTAATTACATCCTTGTGTTGGTTTGGCGAACATGAACGTCTGTTTAGAAATAAAAATGGATTTACCCTGATCTGCAAAAACAGAGCAACTGAATGTCGGATTGGAAGCCCTTCTGCCGGCGGAGTTCTCGCCACCTTTCGAAGGTTTTTCAGATGTAAATTCGGTACTTTGCGCTACCCTTATCCTTGTCCCTCTTCTTTGCAATTTGTTCATCGGAGCGTCGTCTCTCTGGTCGTGTGTCGGCTATAATTCAAACTTCCCTCTTCATGCTTCTCTCTCCTCCCCTTCATGTGTACGCGCACTAACCCCCCAAACCCCACCCTCAAATACTTCTTGCCAGTGATTGGCTGGAACAGTTTGTTATGTTTCGTGGTGCGGGTGAGCCCAGTTTGTTTTTGTTGCCGTTTGTGGAGCCTGTGGTGTCTACAGAGACCGCGTTTTTTTACAGTGTGTTCAGGGGACAGGCAGCGAGCGGATAGTGAGGAGATGTCTGCTGTATTTGACAAAAAATGTTTTGGCCTAAAAAACGCGTGGCATCGCTTAGAGCACCTTTAACTTTAATAATACACCGCACATACATTTCTCAATCAGCCATTGCAATAATCAAATGTGGACAACGAAAGATTTATGCAAATATTCAATTACAAGCTACCCTAAAATATTAGTTTTAAGGTAAGATTTAAAAATGCTAAGAGATTTGTGACAAGTGCTGAATATATAGACATTCAATAGGCCTAATATTCAATATTCAGTAAAATACTACACTTGCAGTGCATACAGAATACAATATGTTCACCTTATCAGCTGCAATTACTAGGCTTTTTATGTACTTGCAAAAATAGTTTACTGCATACAATATTATTATTTTCTATAATGTTCTGGAGGCTGTTTTCTCCATTTTTTGAGGTAGTGTCTAATGGATGATCTGTAGTGCTTATTTTATTGACTCGTGTGTGTATGATTTGAAAGCACTGTTTGATTTTGAGAAAAGTCAATGGTTTTGTGAGTTTAGTTGAAAATTTGGATTTGTGTTTACAGTTTTTCTGAATTGCTAAAACACTAACTCCCATTCTCTGAACCAGGAATCTGTTTCCACAATCTCTGATCAGTTTCTTCAGTTCTGCACAGTTACTTTCACTGACATATTTTTCTATTGACTTATTTTTCAGGCCATCTCCTCCAGTGAACAGAACGATGCTGAACTGAGCAGCTCTTGGACTGAAGATGCTAGGCTGTTATGTTTCTTGTCTGTCGTCACTGCTAAATGCTAGGCTGTTATGTTTCTTGTCTGTCGTCACTGCTATATGCTAGGCTGTTCTGTTTCTTGTCTGTCGTCACTGCTATATGCTAGGCTGTTCTGTTTCTTGTCTAGAGTGTTTAGTTTCTTTTACTGTATGTTCTTTGAAAATAAAGTTAAGCTGCTGCAAGTAGATTCTGCATCCTTCCCTGCTTCAACCTGCTTTGTGACACATGTTTTTGGTCATCACATTAAAAATAACAATAATATTTAGAGATGTGAAGAGCTGGAAAAAGTGTGAATGGCTTGAAAGTCCGTGAACGTAGGCTCACTATTGGCCGGCGCTGGTCATGTGTGTGATGCGTGTGATGCTGGCCAATAGTGAGCCTACGTTCTGACGTACAACCCAGACGCGCTGCGCTGTTACACTACGTGAACTCACTCAGAGGCCCACACAGAAGAACATGAAGAGTTGAATAAAGTCATTATTTTTGTGCACAAGAAGTATTCTCGTCACTTGATAAACTTAAAGGGACACTTCACCCATTTGCTTTGCATCGTTAGAAACCCAGTCATATTTTTGAATGGTCGTGCATTATTCCCTCATTTTCCCCTGAAAATATATTAATTTGAGTTCCGAAGATGAACGAAAGTCTTTTCCGGTTTGGAATGACATGAGAAATGTCGACAATTTTAGTCTTTTAAGTCAACTAACCCTTTAACCTTTTGCAGTTTAATATCTTGAATTAAAGGAACTCGCCGACTTTTTGGGACTTTAGCTTATTCACCGTATTCCCAAGAGTTAGATAAGTCCATACATACCCTTTTTCATCTCCGTGAGTGCTGTAACTCTGTCTGACGCACCCACCGCTAGCCTAGCTTAGCAGAAAGACTGGAGGTAAGCGGCTCCAGCTAGCATACTGCTCCCAATAAGTGACAAAATAACGCCAACATTTTCCTATAATATATGTCAGTTGAGGCTAATATTTCCAAAATTCAGTAATACAATACAATTTATAAAACGGTTAGTTCCAATCCTTGATTCTGATTGGTCAAATAGCTGTGCTTTATTCACGATAAAACACGGCTATGACCGCTTCACCCAATGGTTCTATGTATCACTCCAACACCCATAGCAACCGCTCTTAGCAACTTAAACACATGTGTGATCTCATTGATATTGTTCATTGAAGCTATAGTGGAGTATTGTGAGAGATCGAGAAAGCGAGTGTAAAGTTACCCGCATTCACAGTAGACATTGCATTTTCCTTCAGGTCAGTCCTATATTCATAATAAAATAATCCGTTTGAATGTCCGCTGCGATATCTTGTCCTTTTAACAGTTAACTGTTAAGGGGTTTTCCCGTGCCTATAACGTTGCGTCTTCCTTCTCCGTGAAAACAAGTTTGAGTCTTTTCAATATAATAGTCTTCTCTACCGACTGACTCATTCATAAGACAGTCTTTGCTGCCATCTATTGGCGAAATAATGTATGTAACTTCTGTTGCTGTTTACGGTCAGGGACTATTTTTTCCAGCGGAAGGAATGCTTTTAGTGATTTTACTTATGAAAGTTGCATAGATAAATATTTTTCGGCTTTAATATTTGTATTGTGTGGCAACCGTTTTATTAAAGCAATAAGGTACTCGAGGCAAGTGCTGTATCGTGAATAAGTAACGGCTGAAGTGGTTGCAGGCACTCCGCTTCCGTTACTTATTCACGAGCACAGCCTCTCGTACCTTATTGCTTATTTAAATTAGGGCTCTTACTATCACGATAACAGATTTGACAAATAATTAATCTGCTATTGGTGTACCCTAAACATTTTGTACAAATAAATGAGAAAAGAATAATGACATACCTCACTGCCTTCTAGAGTTTCCTGCCAGAGGAAGTGACATCACTTGGTACAGTTCACATGCTTTTTCTATGAATACTTTGGAGATTTTTATGTTGTTTTATAGACACAAAATCTATTTTTTTAAATTAATTAAATTATATAAAATACAAAAATATGAATATTCTATGCAATTGTTTGACTTATTACATGATAGTTCAAGTTGAATACATGAATCAGGAGGCAATGGCAGACAATAATAGGTGGAGTGGGAGTCATATTAGAATATTTCAATAAAGAATATTTTCAAAAAAAATGTCCCTAAATATACATAAAGCATTATTTTAAATGATAGTGTAATATATGTAAGGGATAATGTAGAGCGAGGCGGTTGTTATAGCGAATACAACCCCCGACAGGCTGATCGGGACCCCGACGCGGTTCTGTCCGTCTCTACGGTTAGAATCCTGCATCCATAGCAATGCTCTGTTTTTCATGGCAATGGTGTGTTATACTTCGCAGCGTCTGTTATCAAGAAATAACACACCGCATTCTACATTAGAATTCAACCAAGCCATGTAATGAAGTATATTATTATTCAAAATTAATTAAAGGTTAATGAATTAATTAAAAAAAAAATTTTTATCTAAAATTTTCTCAGTAATTTTAGATTTTAGTTTATCTAGAGACGTAAAATGTACCAATAATTCTAGAATGACTCACACATGACTGAAATCAAAGCTTCATGAAGTCAATTACTATGAACTTTAAACAACACACAGTTTATACTAAATAAACTGAAATGATCTACATCTCAACACAGCTTTACACAACCAGCAGAAAGAGAGCAGTTGGAATAAAGTGTGCAGTTTTTGTGTATGTTATTGTTGATGTATATAGATGTTTTGTCGTTATGAATAGTATTTTGGCGCGTCTTCGATCCTCTACAGTTGGCGGCCGATGACGTCACTGCTCGTTCGCGCCTCTTCAGTCATTGAGTTTCAGTGAGTCAGAGCGGAGTCGAATCTTCTGAGGTGAGGAGAAGTTCACGGTATTTATCATATTTAATAACCATCAAACACACTTTATACAGTTTGATTAAGTGACAGGCTCAATTCTGTATTGTTTTCATCGATCACAGCGATACTTGTGCGTCTTTCTGGCGTCTTCCACTCTTCCTACTGAAACATTTCAGGGGCTTTGGGTGCCCCTTCACTTTAATAAAACAAAATGCATTTGATTATAATTAACATGACAATGTGTACAAAATTAAAGTTGCCTAAATTTACGTTTATTTCTACGTTTCTGTCAGTCTGAGGTGTCGTTGCCATAATGCGTTGCTATGGGTTAGCCTACGTCACTTGCGTGACTGTCTTGACTGAAGAGTCACTCCGGATTAGTGTGTGTGTGTGTGTGTGTGTGTGTTATGCGTGCAGGTTATGCGTTTTAAAATGAAAATGCACTGGTGTAAACGTACAGGTATTCCACAGTCTGCTCGGAACCGATGCTCGAGCCAGATATGGTTCTCTCAGTGCTTAGGCCTAAATGGCTCGACGGCATTCAATAATAAAATGTAGAATAAAAGGCACATATTTTAAAATATTACATAATTCATTGAAGCCTGTTTGTTATGTATAATACACCGATCAATCAAGTAGTATTTCAAGTCACTTGTCACAAGTCTTTACTGTCACTTTTCTTTTAATCAATTTGGCACATCCTTGCTGAATATAATTATGAATTTCTTTAAAAAAAGAAATAAAGAAATAAAGAAAGAAAATTACTGACCCCAAACTTTTGAACGATATATATTGGTACAAAATATTTCTATTTTAAGATGCTGTTCTTTAACTAAGAATCCTGAAAAAAGTAGGCTATTAGTATATTATAATAATTTGAATAATAATCAAACATAATTATTTTTGGAAGAATTATTTATATTATCTTGTATTTTAATGAAGAAGCAGAATAATGTTAGGATTAGCAATACAAATAATTAATGAATTGGCATCAGTTACTGTACGATGAATAGATAGACAGACATAAATGCTTAGAAGTGTCATTTATTATAAAAACAAACTCAGTAATTGAAATATTTGATTTTGGCAGATCAGCTCCTCCCACATTGGAATACATCATCAGTGAAGCTCCTCCCACTGCAAGAACAAAGAGAACAAAGAAAGGTTGGTGTTTATTCTTCATTCATTCATGAAGCTGAAGAACATTCTTGTTAGAAACATTCAAGCACTTTATCAGATTTAGATAAACAGTTAAACAATGAAATGCAGGGCTCGGCAGGAAAAATAGAAATGCGACTATTTTTCCTGCCGGTGCGACCAAATATTTGAAGA
This sequence comes from Rutilus rutilus, assembly GCF_951802725.1. Taxonomy (NCBI): domain Eukaryota; kingdom Metazoa; phylum Chordata; class Actinopteri; order Cypriniformes; family Leuciscidae; genus Rutilus; species Rutilus rutilus. Next base: position 3,433,897 of record NC_140233.1, read on the forward strand.
AATCCATTGAATTCGCCCCAGAATTGATAACATCATCTCTGCGAGATCCAGTGAGAAACATTCTGATTCGGCGCAGAGTTCTCTGTTATAAACCATACATATCAGATCAAACAGCGCTGACGTGGAAACCAGGAGAGACACTTATAAGGCTTTCAGCCCACAAATCAGCAACATTCACCATGGATTTAATGTAGTAACTCTAACCATATGGAGGGATTATTGGGTCAGATTTAAAACTAAAAGTCTAAAACTAAAAGTCTTAAACGAAAACTAAAAGTCTAAATTTGAAACTAAAAGTCGAAAATTAATTTGGTATTTAGGATTGGGCATTTGGTATTTAGGATAGGGCATTTTGTATTTAGGATTGGGCATTTGGTCATTTAGCCATTTAGGATTGGGCATTTAGGGATTTAGGATTGGGAATTTGGTCATTTAGCCATTTAGGATTGGGCATTTAGGGATTTAGGATTGGGCATTTGGTCATTTAGCCATTTAGGATTGGGCATTTAGGGATTTAGGATTGGGAATTTGGTATTTAGGATTGGGAATTTGGTATTTAGGATTGGGCATTTAATCATTTAGCCATTTAGGATTTAGGATTGGGAATTTGGGGATTTAGGATTGGGCATTTGAGGATTGAGGAGTGTATGCAAATAAGGAGGCGGGGCCCAAATACTGGAGGCTGGGTTTGAAATGGCTGGTGCGCAGAGGCACCTTATGGACAGCAGAGGGAGCTCCCACAGGGTTTTTCCTGGGTCAAAATTGGTCTTCGGTGGTGGCTGACCGACATGGTCATCCACACACAGCAAAGAGTCCTCTAGTACCCACATGATCCGCAAGCGCAATATTGACAATAAATGTTAAATTTAAAATAAATACAAAGAAACAGTTTGTGATTTTTTTTCTTAAAGAAAAGAAAGTAATTAAATGAACAAATATGAAAATAAAACAAAACATAGACTTCACTGTATAAATTATACATTGATACTTATTAAAGCTAAAGTTATCAGTGAAGAGCAGTGAGTGATTTTCTCTTTGCATTTTGTTGTCTTATTAGGGATAGTTCTCCTAAAAATTCAAACTATCATAATTTACTCTCTCAAGTTGTTTTAAACTCGAATAAGTTTCTTTCTTCTGTTGAAAATAAAAGTTATTTGGAAGATTGTGGGTAACCAAACAGTTGATGTACCCCAGTGACTTCCATAGTATATTCTCCTATGAAAGTCAATGGGGATCAGCTACTGTTTGGATAGCCACATTCTTCAAAATATTAATATTAGAAAAATATTAGAAAATATTAGAAGGAAATTAATAGAGGATTAGAACAACATTAGAGTGCATTAATGATGAGATAATTTTTATTTTAGGGTGAACTATCCCTTTAAGGACAAGCGGCAGCGTGTTTACTATAACTACTGTCCCTTTAAGAGTTGCGCGCGATGCGTCTAATATACACGCATTTGACAAGCAGATTTTCTCTAAATTTTCTCAAGTTTGCTTTCACTTTAGACATAACCGACTTTGTTTATATAAACCTTGTGTGTATTTAACAGTATAAGCACAATAAGACTCGAAAGATAACTTAGTCCAGTATCCAGGCGCTGGTAGACAGGCTTTTAGTGCATGTGAGCTTCACAGCACACGTCAGAACAGCGCATCAGCACGCGAATTAAATGTTTAACCGACAAGGCATTAAAGCACATGCAAATTATGAACTGCAGTGTCCCGTTCCGCTGCGTTAACATTTATGTGAACATACGTCGCGTTGTTTAGTATGTTGGGAGGCGCCAGAACAGATATAGTGCACGATTCTACGATATTTCTTCAAAAGCAGATCGTGGAGACGTTTTAATCGTCCACGATCAAAAATCGTCATATCGCACACCCCTAAAAAACCACTTCAAACTGGATAGAGATTTTTTTTTTTTTGCGTTTATTTAAAGTTATGTCAGCTGCATGTGCGGAATGCTTGTCACAAGCTGTAAGAGAAGATAAGGCAACTTTTTTTGACTGCAATTCACACCCAGCGCTAAGTCAGCAAAAATATTCTCCGAATGCACCACGTGAAACATGGATTCGGTCTTCCGACCTTTATGATCAGTTGATTTTGATGCGAGGGAGAGAGCAAAGACAGAACTGAAGACGGAGAGTGCCCGCGCGGGGGTGGGGCGCTGTGATCGTTCTCTCCGTCACTCCATCAGTAGCCTGCTTCACTCACAAAACCCAATTACTGATCAAATAAGGCTTTGGCGGGACAAAAAATCGTTTTGGCGGCCGCCAAAAAATTTTCAATGTAGGAAAAACCCTGCTCCCAGTGCTAAGGAGCACTGTAATGAAACCAAACAGAATAACAACCCCGACAGGCTGAACTTGAATCAGCCTGTCGTCGGGGTTGTTATTCGCTATAACAACCGCCTCGCAATACATTATCCCACTTATTACATGGCTACCTACAAAATACATAAATAATTTGACACAAAATATTGATTTAAAAAGGAGTTTATTGATTTAAAAACGATTGTATTGCTTCCGCTAAAGAAAATAGTCCGTTCCGCGTCCATAGCAACGCTCTGTTTTTCATGGCAACGGTGTGTAATACTTCGCAGCGATCTGTTATCAAGAAATAACAGACCGCATTCTACATTGGAATTCAACCAAGCCAAGTAAAAATATATATTTTAATGCAACGCATCAGAAAAAACAAGGTTAGGAAACAGTAACTGTACGTTCACAACGCCGCCGACTTGAGCTGCAAAGAAGCTCTGGCCACCCTGTCAAGGACGCTTGTCAAAAAGTACGGGGAAGCTTGTTGACGATCTATTGTTACAGTACACAGTGATATTGTGAAAGCCGTGACAAGAGACAAGCAGCTTCTTTATTACTATACCAGTGTGCTGTCTATTAGGGTACAACTTATGCTTAAACAGGTGGTTCCTATCATTATCGGATTAATTGCACAGTTTAACCATCATAGAGTGAAAGTTTATCATTTGCATGTCAGTTTAACAAGGGCTCGCTTGACAGGGTATAAGAACGAACAGAGAGAGAGAGAACGCCCCGGCCACGCGCGCGCACTCACTATTAATAATAATAATAATAATAGGCCTAGTTATTCTCGTCGTCAGACCGATAGCACTCCTTTCATTGGTGACTTTGTGTGTGAGGCCACATAAATGTTACAACGTTGTCATTAAGTTGAAGTTATCACATTGTAAAGTACAGTCCTCGCTCCAGCACTGCTCACTCGCTCTGTTTGGTTTCAGCACAGTGCTCCTTAGCACTGGGAGCTCCCTCTGCTGTCCATAAGGTGCCTCTGCGCACCAGCCATTTCAAACCCAGCCTCCAGTATTTGGGCCACGCCTCCTTATTTGCATACACTCCTCAATCCTCAAATGCCCAATCCTAAATCCCCAAATTCCCAATCCTAAATGGCTAAATGATTAAATGCCCAATCCTAAATACCAAATTCCCAATCCTAAATCCCTAAATGCCCAATCCTAAATCCTAAATGACCAAATGCCCAATCCTAAATACAAAATGCCCTATCCTAAATACCAAATGCCCAATCCTAAATACCAAATAAATTTTCGACTTAGACTTTTAGTTTTCGACTTAGACTTTTAGTTTCAAATTTAGACTTTTAGTTTTCGTTTAAGACTTTTAGTTTTAGACTTTTAGTTTTAAATCTGACCCAATAATCCCTCCATACCTTAAGCTTAGTGCTTTATTGTCAGCCCCAGTCCTACCAGATATGTTTTGTTTGTTTCTGCACAACTCAGTGTCTGCGGTGCCGCTGCACTCAGATGTTAGTCTGGAGCCTGTGAACTTTAAAAAAAAAACCTGCACGTTGTAATATCTGTACGTTAAGTCTATTTATTATTAAATCATTTGTCAGTATACAGTTATTTGGGGGAAATTTGAAATAATTGCATTGCAAGCTGATTTAAGGTGTGCCCCTAAATTTTCTGCTTGCGCTCCTAAAATGTTCAGTCAGGGGCTCCAGCGCTCCTAGTGAAAAAAGTTAGTCTGGAGGCCTGAAATAGTACAGAATGTTCTGGGTTTTATTTTCAAAAAATGGTCGGTAAAGGGAGGTTTGAGACATTTTTATATTGATTGTCAACATCAGATCAAGCTAAATACTTTTTTATTTTACATTTATTTTATGTCTGGTTCCCAATTTGCAACAGTGTTACCAGAATTTTAGTCATTTTCAACCTAGTGTACTTTTCTTTTTTTTACACCGTGTCCTAACTACACGCTACGCGATGCTGCGACACGCGATAAAAGGTATCTTTTCCATGTTAATCAGGGGCGACGGCAACACGCGACGATTCTATTTTAGAAACGGTTTCTATTTTTTTTTCTGCAACGTCGCGCTGGAACAACAAACACAAAGTGTGGCAATGATAATCTCAGGTACTGTTTATGTGCTTTATTTAATGTTAAAAGCGTGTAATGTGACTTTGAATGTTATTTAGTGCTCCAGCTTTGAAGCTGTAAAAGCAATAATGGATAATTCACCTCAGATCTTGAAATTAAACAAATGGGAACAAGAACGTTCAAACTGTGAACAAACAAGTGTATTCTTTGACAAAGATTGTTTTAGTAACTCAGCCTATGTATTTTTAATAATGTTTAAATGGTGTAATATTTGTGAATTTGATTAGCCTATGTAGCTACTTATCCACTTTCTTTCGAGTGCCGTGAAGAGATTACTATATGGTGCCGTGCACTCGCCACGAGACTCCGCCCACACACTGTTCTGATTGGCTCTGGTTTTGATTGATTTTGACGCATTTCGCAGTCGCGTCGCGTCTAGTGTGGACAGACACATTATTTGTCGCTGGAATCTTATCGCGTCGCGTCTGGTTAGGACACGGTGTAAGAATAAACAGTAAACACCAAGTTACTGATAAAGTTGTATTTGTCAAATTTCATACAAGTTATTCATAGTTATAGAGATTCTTCTTACAGTAACTTTGGTAACAGGGTCGATGAATGCAGTCAATGCTCCAGTTTGTGTAAAAACTGAGTCTATGGATTGAGATTTATTTTCTTGTCCTCCCATCATGCTGTTGAAAAAGCCCAGATGATGTCACAATTTTAATTTTGCGTTCACCCCGAACGGGAATTGAGTGTCAAATTTGCTTCTATCGTGTCTAGTTGGATGCTTGAACATTTTGAATCCACTCACGCGTCCAAAGCGAATTGGACGAGCGTTTGAAGCGAATAGACGCGTGTTCGAGGCGAAATCCGCTTCTTGTGGGAGGGGCAAGTGCTAGGCGGTGGTCTGTTTGCAAGATGGCTGATGTTGATCGAGCATTCATCGAGAGAGTCACCGCTCGTATTTGCTCTGGAGAGCAGAAGAGCGGCATAGGGGTAATCGTCGCCGTACTTGGGTCCACCAGACCCTCCGGAGGCGAACCCAGTTTGGCGAGTTTCACCACTTGAGGAGCTGCGCCTGGATGACGGCCTCTTTCAGCGGTACTTCCGCCTGTCCCGCATCGGAACGAGGATCACCCTCCAGGACACTGGTCACTTCACCACGTGACAGCAGCAAGCAGGCCCCTGATTGGTTAACGCAGCTTGAATAGACACCAAAGTTTAGACGCGAATTCTCTCAAATAAATTTGTGAAAGAAAATCACTTGCGCCAGACGCTCAAAATCGCGCTGCACTAAATGCGTCTATCGCACCGCAGGACCTCCAGATGTGTATTTACATTGACTTAACATGGAAGTCACTCGCTCCAGACGCTCAATTCACATTCGGTGTGAACGCAGCATAAGAAATGCTCTGTTTTTGAAAGGAGGAAAATCATGTTAGAAGTAACAGGGTTGAGTAAAACATGTAGGACACAGTTAAAGCAAATAAAATGTGTTAATTTAAAACTAGTTAAAGCTACGGCCACTCTACACTTTGAGCATGTGAAGTTTCTACAGACACTGCAATGGTCGTGATATGACGTCACACTCTGCGCAGAGCTGGGAAGAGTATCCAAAAACTGTACTCAAGTAAAAGTACAAGAAATTTTTACTCTAAGTAAAAATAAAATACTTAATAGTTAGTTGAGTAAGAGTAAAAAGTATACTATGAAAAAACTACTCAAGTAGCTAGTTACTAGTTACTTCGGATCATATGTACCCTTATGAAAAAGAAGTATGCTTAAAGTTAATTTTATGAAGTATACTTAAATAATGTTCAAGTATATTTTTAAGTATACATTATCTAGTAAGTATACTAATGTCAATATGTACTAGTTAGGGGTGGCACGGTTCACAAAACCCACGGTTCGGTTCATATCAGGGTTTTAGGGTCACGGTTTTCGGTTCTGTACGGTTCTTGTTGTTATTTTTTCTTTTAATCTTTAACACTCCAAAAATTTACTTCAGCATATGATATATAGCTTAATTATCTATTTATTTATTTCATTAATTGGGCGTGTTTGCAAAACGCAGCTTCTCATTTCCCATTTCGAAGTAATATAGTGAGCGGTCACTGTGAGGAAATTTTCAGTGGCCCTGGAGGTCCATCCATCTGTAGTGAGAGCTACGTGGGCTGTGTCGGACAGTTCTTTGTCAATTTCTCCTCGTGTCTCGTTATCATAGGCGTAATTTGCGGGTGGGACATGTACCCACCACTTTTTGCCAGGGTCGATATCTCGCGGCACGGATGTACCAATACAAATAAATAAAACATCTCCAGTTAACTAGCAAATTATTCGTTTCGTTCGTTTGTTAAATAAGAAGCAATCAGTGGCGCTGATACAGTGTTCTCTTGTGGCTCGCGCACACGCCGCACAGTCTTCACTCGGACGTGCGCTTCAATCCGTTTAGAAGACTCTCTATTCGTTACGGTGAAATCACAAACAAAATTCACACAAATCTGTCCCTGCTTGATATGATATACAACCACTGATAAACATAATCGGTTTTGATGAAAAAGAAAAAAAATATATATACGAGTGCGGATTAGAACTCAGAACCTCTGACACGCTTGGCAAAAGTTCTGCCACTGGACAATTAAAGTACATTCGTGAAACAGTCGATCTATGTATTTTTTCACGTGAAAAAACAACATAGTGGAGTAGATCTCATTAAATGTCTAAGTAAACCCAGTGTACTATTTAAATCGATTGCTGGACATCATAATGTTATTCTACATGCATCTGATTTATGATTTAGCATTGTATTAGCACAGTCACGAGGCTACATTGCGCATGCGTCGAACCGTGCGACGCACACACGCACCGAACCGAGACAAGTGAACCGAACGGTTCGGATGTTTTTTCATGTACCGTGCCACCCCTAGTACTAGTAGTAAACTTGTAAGTGTATTATTTTAATACCGCTTGGGACTAAATTGGCCCACTTTTAGTATATAAAAGTATATGTGATGCGATCTGGGAAAACCCGTCGGATGTCGCGCTGGGCCGTTTTCAGTAAATTCCAAAATAGTTTGAATGTCAGTTTTTTTGTCAAATTTTTTTTCTCCATAAAATTATTATTCTATAACATCTTTTCTCTTATCTCTGAAAATGTCTTGGCAAAATTCCCTTGTTTAGTGCAGAAAAACAGCGATTTATAGTGTCAAGCTGAAAATACTCTATGCGACCATTAACGCCCGGCAGAGGGGAAAAAAACAAAACAATCGCCGTATATCCCATACACCTGTCCGTCTCGTAACACTACAAAGATAGTTTACCTTTAAAATAAACCACATACATGTAAAGTGAATGTGTATAGTGCGCATTTCGCGCCAATCCTGTTTAAACTATAACGTCACGCAGTTTCATAACAATCGCGAGATGGACGCGTCTCAACGGTGACAGTTATTTAAACCTGTTTTTCTCAAAATTCCGTTCCAGAAAATCATAGAGATCGGCCGACTTCAGATAAACATAACTTCTGCTACCAACAAGCTATGATAAAAATAAAAACAGATTTGGAAAGGGCTTGATACCAGCATCCATATGATATCAAAACCTGTAATAGGTAAAATTTCACCATGTGGTGGGTTTTCCCAGATCGCATCACATATGTTTAAGTGTACTATAAGTGTAACAGTAGTAAACTTTAAGTGCACAACTAGTTCATAATTACATTTCTCATTTGTACTGCAAGTGAACTTATGGGTATACTAGTAGTTTACCATTTTAATACTTGTAGCAACTTTGAAGTATACTCTCAGTAAACTACTAGTTTGGTAGTTTTATACTACAAGTTTTCTTTAAGTGAACTTAAAATTATACTTAGTTTACTATTTATATATAATTTTTGCACTTGCAGTAGGCCTATACTACTATGTTCAAATGTTATTTTTTATACTTGAAAAATAACTTTAACTGTACTTTAATTTTAAAAACATTTTATTAGCTTCATGCATCCTTGTTTATCAACACTTGAATGTTGGCAAGTTTCATAAATAAAGGCAACATTTTAAACAAAAAAGATGAGAAAATCTCATTTTTGTCAAAGACTACGCCTTGATCAGATTCAGAACAATGATCAAAACACAGATGGAGTAGATCGAGTCCAACAACCGTTGTCGTTTTCTCTTCATGGGTTACGCTTAATTTCATTTGGAAACATTAAGCAGTTTTGATTTACACGCTGTTTAATGTTTGATGATCACATTATTTTACATTTGAGTGAGCAATCCTCTATCACTTGTTTCAGCTTATTCTTCTCCTGTGTTTTGATCCGGAGATTCTGCACTAGAAGATGTGTCATAGCGCCCCCTACCGTATAACAGTGAAAACATGGATAGCTGGAAAATTCAGTCAATGGTGGGAAAAAGTAGTCTAGAAATGTATTTTGCAGCCAGGGTAGTCTAGCAACTCTCCGTTGACTATCGGAGCTGTAAAAACCTAAATTGGGTCAGGCCAATCACATCATGTATAGAGTAGGCGGGGCGGTGCTTAACGTAATGACGACAGAGTTGCGACGGTTCCCTGCTACTTGAAAACAAAGAATGGCTGCTGCTGCTGGCAAACAGTCTCTCGAATCGGCTTTGGTTGCGACTCTGGAGGACTTGGAGGAGTTACGTTTTGCTTTGAGAAAAGAGCAAAGAACGGCACTTAAGTCATTCTTAAAAAAGGAAGATGTGTTCGTAGTTTTGCCGGCCAGATTCAAAAGTTGAATCTATCAACTAACGTTAGCTCCGCTGTTGGGAAAACGCTCTGGTTGGTTGTAGCGCTGTCCTATTGCGTGCAGAGTGAATTTGAAAGACAGCCGTTTATCCCGCCCCTCGGATTGAGCCGTGTCTATGGTGAGTTGCCAGACCTAACATCTTGATGTAGGTCTGGCTTGCCAGGCTAGGGAAAAAGTAGAATCAGAGTAAATTCCTATGTACACTGCCAGTGGACTAGCCTACACAAAAATTCAGATACGCAGAATTAGAAACATATCTGTTTTATATCAATATTTTAATCAATATTTTCAAACAATGTAAGTTTCATAAGACTGTATATGAAAAACTATGTAAAAAATATATATATATTTAATAGGCTACTCAATCAAAATAGTAAACACAAGTACAAGCCAAGAATACATAGTATACTTAATTATACCTTTAAGTATATCTAGATCAACAAGTACAGGCCAAATATACTTAGACTTTTCTGTCAGTATAAGTCAAGTATTTGAAATATATTTCTGAGAAGTACATAAAGTATATTTTTGAGAAATATATAAAATGTGGACTGAAAGTATACTTTCTTATTTTTAGTTGAAAAGAAGTATACTAATAGCAGCACACTTGAATAAACTTGTTTTTCGTAAGGGTAGGCCTATGTATGTTCCTATATATACAACTACTGTATGTTCCAGTAGTTGTGTTCACTACTGAACATCTGAACACAAACAACCATCAAATGCACATCGACGGATCTTCTTTCGTCTGTTCTCCAAAACATGCAATCAAATGTAGGGATGCACGATGATATCGGCACAACATCGGTATCGGCCGATAAAAGCTTTAAATGACCATCATCGGCATCGGCCGATATGAATATTTCTGCCGATGAGCCTTGCCGATAGGGTGGCGTGTTTCCTATGTGCACGTGACGACCGTGAACATAGCATGAGTGCCAGCAACTTAAACTTCCAACATGTGGAGGCATTTCTAGCATGAGCGTCAGTTTGGTTTGAGATGTGCTGGGGACAGAGACGCATTCGCAAGTGCAGGTAGAATGCCGCAGTATTTTTTTTTTCTTTCGTGCAGGTCATGTTTCGAAAGACGATGTCCTGTAGCTTACTAATGTAAACTCTCCAAGCTACAATGCTCTCCACAGAGCATAAAATATTCATTTTATTTTATTTTTCGTGTTGGCATTTATGAGGAAAAACAGTGACAGTTCTCGGTTACAGACGTGAACGCTCTGAAAGCGGCACTGATAGAGACTGCTTTAAAACTTCCACAGAGACCTCAAACAGAAAGCACAAAGCCTTTCTAAGTGAATTTCGTTTTGTATTAATTGTATCTTAATTTTAAAAAATGTTTCTAAAAGGATTTAGCCTAATAAATAATAAGTAAACCAGATAATAGATATCACGACACAGAGGCGCGCGCGTGAACTGGAGTTCGTCTCATAAATGAAACGAAACTCAGCATATAGCTTACTTGCCTCACAGACCTGATAAATATATCTATTATCTACAGAACGTTTGAAATCATATTTTTTAAACATAACAATTCAAAACGAAAGAAAACTATGTAATCCGAAATGTGCATTTCTCCCTGGCGCGTTCACTGTGTCGGCTGCAAAGATGAAGTTGACTGACTCGCGAGCCTACTCCGAAGATCGCGAGTCAGTCAACTTCATCTTTGCAGCCGACACAGAAAACACTTGTTTATTAATAAACAATTAAAATGTCTCCTTGCTATATTTGACATATTCATAATCATTACTTTTGCGCTTCTCTGTGACAACTTTTAGTTGCTTTATCAATGAACGCGTTCAGGCACAACACTGCAATATTGCAGTGTTGTGCCTGAACGCGTTCATTGAACGATAGTTCATGAACTCGTTCATATTTTGGGCGAACGTGAACTGAACGTACCGCATTACTGCCTGATGAACGTTACTGTGAACTCGTTCATTCTGGTGTCTGTGAACGGCACGCTCTCTCAGTTTAACTTCGTTCAGTAGGATGCCAGATTTCTATAAAGCCTTCCAGGCTAAAACCCACCGTAAACCGCCCTTAATAAACTGTCACCCCCCTTTTTTTGAGTAGACGTTAAAATGCACATTTCGAACTTAAATGGTTGTAATTAAAGAATGCTTTGGAGTATAGAAGTACAATTGGTATTGTTTTAAAGAAGACATTTGGCAGATTTTTGTAGAAGTGAAATAAATTAAGAAAGTGAAACAGGAAAAAAGTTATAGAAGTTTGAGTTTATGGAAATGTACAATGTAAAAAAATTAATTATTCATATTTTATATAAAATATATATTTTTAAAAACTGGGCAACTCTAAAACTGCAAAAAAATCAAAGCCAAAAATCTGAACAAGTTGTGTTTCAAAATTTAGGTTGATATCTCAAAAAATGAGCTTTCAGTAAGATTTTGTTTGGGCGTAGTACCAAACTTTTTCACTAGGTGACAACCAGACTCCATTGCTGCCCATATAAGGGCGCCTCCATTTCCATATGTGGTGATCTGAACCATTATTTCCACAATTTTCATACAATTTATGAAGTAGACATTCTATTCAGAAGTAAAATGGGAAGTTTGGCAGATTTTGATATGAATTCAACCTCTAAGAAACACATAAAAATGTTCATTGCTATTTCAAAATAAAGGTCTGAACACGCCTTAGGAATATGAAAATATTCTTGATGCAAATTGATAAATTACGGCTCCTCTGTAATTTATTTTGAAAATCAGTCACCAAATATGAAAACTAGAGATTGTAAGCTTTCAAATGATATATAGTTTGTCAAGATTAGTTTAGGTTTAGTATAGGATATTACTAGCCTGGGTGCCAGCCCGAACCCCGCCCACAATATTTTTTGGTCGGGAAGTTCGGTCTGGACTCGCTCCGTTGAGGAGCTATTATGCCCGAACAAAAATTGTTCGGACCAATCAAATTGTCAGGGCGGGCTTTATACGATGATGGACAGATAAGTAACGGTAACGTCATCATCCACGTCATCAACGAGCGCTTGGGTTGAATTCAAATGACTGCCGCTGAAGAATTGAGATTTCACGAGTTCACGCTTACAAATAAGTCAGATAGAATAAATACATATTTGGCGTGCTGTCTGAGGAGAGGCTTCGGGCTCGGTATTCGGCCCGAACCCAAAGTACTCCCCCGTATTCCTGGCTGTGGAAGAACAAGCCAAGAGTGAGTGCAGGGATGCTGAAAACTGTCATGTTAGGTGAGTTGACCGAGTGAATAAATATATGCTTTCCTCTCATGCTGATAGACGGTTGATTGGATTGATTATTTGAATGTGCTCCTCCTGAAATTTGTTTATAAAACATCATGTGTAGATTCCGCCATCGCGTCTGTTATAGAAGATATCGACAGCGCATTAATTTTAAAAGAGGAACCGCGATCGGAAACATGAATGAAAAACATACGTCACTTACTCCGTTGCTCTGATTGGTTGTAGGTCTATCCAATTGAGTGCAGAGGAATTTTTTTTCCTGGTTCGGTTGAAACACGCCCCATAATCAAAGCTCAATGGAGAAGTATCAGACTCACATTCTGACTAGAATTGAGTATGACGACGTCAGGCTAGGATATTACTGTTTTAAATATGTAATGGATTTGGGCCCACCGGTGGGCCCGTGACAGTTAACAGGTTAATATGTAGCGGAAAAAACACCCAATCTGGCAACACCAGCCACCTGTGTTCGACCTCTTGTTCGATCTCGTTCATCAAAATGAACAAATCTTTTTTCGAGTCATTTCGTTCATTTAAGGGGCTTTAAATGTTACTATTAACTGGCAAATTCCCCGAACACATCCACCTACGCAATCTTGATCATATTCTGAATTAAGAAATCATTATAATGCAGTCAAAAATCGTTTACAGGGAACATAAATAATTACTTCACCTCGAGTCTTTCATGAACGACTCATCACTTACGTTACAAATCAAAACAAAAAGCAGCAAGGAGGCGTCGTATGATCATTTAAACGAGTTTTATGATAAGGTCGGTGAAGATGGGAAAAAATCTGACGCATATCTTCAGTGTTAAAACTGATAAAATAATTGTCTGTGGGGGCTGTGGTAATCATTTTGAAAAATAATATCTCGCAACAACATGGAAAAAAAGAACTATGAACTAGTTCATTTTTGGAACTGTGAACTTAGTTCAAAATTGTGAGTATATGAACTATGAACTAGTTCATTTTAAAATTTGTGAACTGAACTTTGAACTAGTTCATGTACGTTAGAAAGTGAACTTTCCCAACACTGCTTTATTGGCAGCGCCACCCTTACATGTTACAGTACATGAACGGGTCACCACCGCATCAGCACCGAAAACAGGGGAGCATTTGGTAGACCTAGCCTGTTCAAGTAGGAGAAGAGGAAAAAAAATTTATTTGAATTTTTTTTTCTATTTATTTTACTTCTAAGGACTGAAGTTTAATGTCTGAACTTAAAAATAAACTGTGGCAATGGCATAAATAATTTACCTATTTTTCAGGGGTGAATGTCTGTCTACATTTGTAAAATTATACATTTATGGTAGAATCAAATGTTGTTTTGTTTGTCTTGTAAATTGCCTTATCTACAACACATGAGTGTAATACAGTAAAGGTAGTACAGGAGAGAGACTTGGATTTCTCTTCAGTAAAATTAAAGTGTAAATATATCAGGGGGAAAATGTGTATATATCGGTATCGGTATCGGCATCGGACAAAATTAGTTTGAAAATATCGGCATATCGAATATCGGCCAAAATGCAATATCGTGCATCCCTAATCAAATGTATATTTCTGCAAGCATGTTTAAACTGGTTAACTGTGTCTAAGGCCCTGTGTTCACCAAAGCCTTGTTTTATGCGGCTGGCGTATTTTTCCAATTGTTTTCCCGTGTTTTTTTAAAACGCCATGAGCGTAACGAGGTGCTGAGTGTTTTTGTTTTACATGCTGAAGCGGCGAACATTTTTTACAGGTCGCCGAGAGTTGAAGGATGTTCAACTTTGGGTAAAACCAGAGAATGTCTAATAGGAAGAGAATTGGCACTCTCTGCTTACTTCCGGTTTCTGGACTGTCTCTGTCCAACACGTCTCTGTCCATGCGGGGGCGCTCGCAGGCGAGTGCAGATTCAGAATGAATGGAGGTCTATGGCGAAAAACCCTCAAAATCCACTTTTCTCAGGATATAATTTTTTGTCTAGTAATTTGAATGTTGTATTCGAAAGGAGATGCAAAGAAATTACACATTGCTGGGTGTTAGATTTTTTAGAGTCACTTATTTGGTTTAAAAAGTCTTTTAAAATGTCAATGACGTCAGAATGCTGACGTCATTAGCAGAATGCTAGCGTGTTATGGGCAACAACAACTCAACCTGTAAGAAATCGAAAAGAAATAAGTACTCGTTCATTCAACTTTCGACCTATAACCCATGTTGAACTTGCAAAACCTACAATAAAATCTGAGATTTCTCAACGGCAATCGGGTGAAAGAGACATTTAGCCGTCTAGCCCCATTGACTCCCATTCAGTCTGCACTCGCCCGCGATCACCTCCAGTGGAATTCTAATGGAACTGCAACCAAGATCGATACAATGGGGCTAATAGGAAGTGCCAAGGCTCTCCGTAGACGGGCTCTGGTAAAACGCAGTGCTCTTCTCTGTCACTTTTTACCCAGCCTTCCAATCACAGTGGAGGAGGGGCGGGGCTAATAGCACACCGACCAATCGCCACATCCTGCTTGTAGCATCAACCGATGACGACAAGCATAATAACGGAGCGAAATAATTTTAAAACTAGAGCCAGAGCAAATACTTTATAATCTATCGACATTTTTATATTGAAACAACGCAGAAACAAAATATGTGTGAAATGAGATACTAGTAACACTTTTGCGGATATTCTGTATCATAACAAGCAAAGCATCTCAACTAAAAAAAAAAAAAAATGCTGCGCTGCCAAAACGCTCTCAAGCGCCCATAGCTAGGCGTTTTCAGCAGAGCGCCTAGTGTTTTTAGCTGGCTTAAAGCGGTTTGGTGGACACACGGCCTAAGGCAGGCAAAGGCGTTCGTTTTCAAGACGATTTCGCACACCACTGCGCAATAGACACACATTACGGCGGGATGGCGGGTGTTCATTTCATAAACTGTGAACAATGGCTAATTTAATGTATAAATTTCATAAACTGTGAACAATGGTAGCTTATTTAATGTATAAATTAAGGGTATATGTCCAAAAAATGGGTAATGTCATACTTTGTAGAAGTGCTATGGTGGCGTAATAATCTGTTTGGTTGTAAAATGTATTACCTGAATGAAATGAAATCGAATGTATTGTCCTGTGGAATCATTCATTCACAGACAGCTTACGAAGATGTTCAACTAATAAAGATCTTCATCGCTGGCAAAAAATATAATGCATTTGCAGATATTTTTTTTCACTACTGTAGGTCCACGGCCACTTCATCCAACGCTCTTGATGTTCTTAAACCTTCCTGTTACGACTCCGAGTGTGAAACCGCTTCAGACAATTCAGTGTGTGAAGGAAACTGAACAAATCATTCAAACTGATTCGCGAACTGATTTAGACAGATCTGCCAACTTGTTTGATGAAGTCTTTGAACAGAGAATCGACTCAAAAGAGTGATTCATTTGTGAATTGAGCATCGCTCATGCCCAGAAAAAAGATACAGAGCGCTTGGAATAAACTACGCATTTAACAACATGTATTGCAGTAAAATAAAGTAACGAGAGGAACGTCGCCCAGCGTAACGAAGTAAAACTACAGTTTTTTCATTAGAAATGTACTCGAGTTAAAGTAAAAGTACCCACATTTAAATTGACTCTACTTACTTTTTTCAGAAAAATACTCAAGTAAATTTAATGAAGTAAATGTACTTCGTTACTACCCACCACTGACTCTGCGGCAGCTTTTTTACAAACATACATTTAACATATAACAAATAATAATAATTCAAATATAAAAAATAAACAATCCACTCCACTTGAATACTAAACGTGTGTGTTATTTCTCACAGGGTAATTCACTTGAGCTTGTGTTTCTGGTGTCCCACATTCACATGCGCATGAATGGAAGTCAGTGCAAGGAAAAGTCTAGTGTGAACGGCCATTAATAATTAAGATGTTTTTAGTAAAATAAATATAAATCTCAAAGTTGGTGTCAAAATATGGCAGTATTGTATATTTTAATGTTAATATCATGTTAGATAATTGTGTCATTGATCAAATATATTTAATAGGTCTTGCTAAAGAAACATGGGATTCGTGCCTATAATGTTTTAAAAATAATAATTGGAAGATAAATTTACCTCATTCATGGAAAGTTTCAAGGACATATCCTTTCTATTTATAAAAAGGCATCAAATTATCATAATATTTTATAACAGTTGTCTACTTTCTACTATTACATCAGGGCTCACTTTCATGTCCTTTCACTTTATATTTGTCTCTTTTAATTATTTTGATGTACTGAAATTTAAATTCAATATTTTTTTCTTTCATGTCAGACCAGATGGAAGAGAGCGAGGAGAGAGAAGAACTGAGTGAAGTGGAGGAGGAACATCATGTCAAACGCTCAAAGACTAAAAATATATTTTTAAAGAAAAGAGCCAAGACATCTTTCACCTGCACTCAGTGTGGAAACAGTTTCACAACCAAACACAGTCTTGAGCGTCACATGAGGATCCACACCGGAGAGAAGCCGTTCACATGTGATCAGTGTGGAAACAGTTTCACAACCAAACAAAGTCTTGAGCGTCACATAAGGATCCACACCGGAGAGAAGCCGTTCTCATGTGATCAATGTGGAAACAGTTTCACAACCAAACAAAGTCTTGAGCTTCACATGATGATCCACACCGGAGAGAAGCCGTTCACATGTGATCAGTGTGGAAACAGTTTCACAACCAAACAAAGTCTTGAGCATCACATGAGGATCCACACCGGAGAGAAGCCGTTCACATGTGATCAGTGTGGAAACAGTTTCACAACCAAACAAAGTCTTGAGCATCACATGAGGATCCACACCGGAGAGAAGCCGTTCACATGTGATCAATGCAGCAAAACATTTCTTCGTGCATCAGACCTGAAGAACCACCTGAGAGTTCACACGAAGGAGAAGCCGCATTCATGTTCTGTGTGTGGAAAGAGTTTTTCACGACTGCCATATTTACATGAACATGAGAAAATTCACACTGGTGTAAGAGAGTACATGTGCTTTGAGTGTGAGAAGACTTTCATTTCAGCGAACTGTTTAAAACGGCACAAGAGAATTCACACTGGAGTAAAACCTTACAAGTGTCCACACTGTGACCAGAGATTCAGTCAGTTAACAAATCTGAAATCACATGAGAGGATCCACACTGGAGAAAAACCTTACAAGTGTCCACACTGTGACCAGAGATTCAGTCAGTCATCACATCTGAAAAGACATGAGAGGATCCACACTGGAGAAAAACCTTACAAGTGTTCACACTGTGACCAGAGATTCAGTTATTTATCAAATCTGAAAACACATGAGAGGATCCACAGCAATTCCCGGTTTGTTAATAACAGTCTCTACTTTATTTAACTTTAATAATACACCGCACATAAATTTCTCAATCAGCCATTGCAATAATCAAATGTGGGCAATGAAAGATTTATGCAAATATTCAATTTCAAGCTACCCTAAAATATTAGTTTTAAGGTAAGATTTAAAAAAGCTAAGAGATTTGTGACAAGTGCTGAATATATGAAGAGTTCAGATGCAAAAACCTCTAAATGCCATCTGAAATTTCCTCCTAGAATGATCATTTTTATCAAGCTCGTATATTTAAGTTCAGTAATTTCACTTAAATGGCAATGAAAAATACCTATTAATCGCCATTTAAGTGAAATTATTGAAATTAAATATACGAGCTTGATAAAAATGGTCATTCTAGAAGAAAATTTCAGATGGCATTTGGAGGTTTTTGCATCTGAACTCTTCATATAGACATTCAATAGGCCTAATATTCAATATTCAGTAAAATACTATACTTGCAGTGCATACAGAATACAATATTCACCTTATCAGTTGCAATTACTAGGCTTTTTATGTAATTGCAAAAATAGTTTACTGCATACAATATTATTATTTTCTATAATGTTCTGGAGGCTGTTTTCTCCATTTTTTGAGGTAGTGTCTAATGGATGATCTGTAGTGCTTATTTTATTGACTCGTGTGTGTATGATCTGAAAGCACTGTTTGATTTTGAGAAGAGTCAATGGTTTTGTGAGTTTAGTTGAAAATTTGGATTTGTGTTTAGTTTTTCTGAATTGCTAAAACACTAACTCCCATTCTCTGAACCAGGAATCTGTTTCCACAATCTCTGATCAGTTTCTTCAGTTCTGCACAGTTACTTTCACTGACATATTTTTCTATTGACTTATTTTTCAGGCCATCTCCTCCAGTGAACAGAACGATGCTGAACTGAGCAGCTCTTGGACTGAAGATGCTAGGCTGTTCTGTGTCTTGTCTGTTGTCGCTGCTATATGCTAGGCTGTTCTGTTTCTTGTCTGTCGTCACTGCTATATGCTAGGCTTTTCTGTTTCTTGTCTAGAGTGTTTAGTTTCTTTTACTGTATGTTCTTTGAAAATAAAGTTAAGCTGCTGCAAGTAGATTCTGCATCCTTCCCTGCTTCAACCTGCTTTGTGACACATGTTTTTGGTCATCATATTAAAAATAACAATAATATTTAGAGATGTGAAGAGCTGGAAAAAGTGTGAATGGCTTGAAAGTCCGTGAACGTAGGCTCACTATTGGCCGGCGCTGGTCATGTGTGTGATGCGTGTGATGCTGGCCAATAGTGAGCCTACGTTCTGATGTACAACCCAGACGTGCTGCGCTGTTACACTACGTGAACTCACTCAGAGGCCCACACAGAAGAACATGAAGAGTTGAATAAAGTCATTATTTTTGTGCACAAGAAGTATTCTCGTCACTTGATAAACTTAAAGGGACACTTCACCCATTTGCTTTGCATCGTTAGAAACCCAGTCATATTTTTGAATGGTCGTGCATTATTCCCTCATTTTCCTCTGAAAATATATTAATTTGAGTTCCGAAGATGAACGAAAGTCTTTTCCGGTTTGGAATGACATGAGAAATGTCGACAATTTTACTCTTTTAAGTCAACTAACCCTTTAACCTTTTGCAGTTTAATATCTTGAATTAAAGGAACTCGCCGACTTTTTGGGACTTTAGCTTATTCATCGTATTCCCAAGAGTTAGATAAGTCCGTACATACCCTTTTTCATCTCCGTGAGTGCTGTAACTCTGTCTGACGCACCCACCGCTAGCCTAGCTTAGCACAAAGACTGGAGGTAAGCGGCTCCAGCTAGCATACTGCTCCCAATAAGTGACAAAATAACGCCAACATTTTCCTATAATATATGTCAGTTGAGGCTAATATTTCCAAAATTCAGTAATACAATACAATTTATAAAACGGTTAGTTCCAATCCTTGATTCTGATTGGTCAAATAGCTGTGCTTTATTCACGATAAAACACGGCTATGACCGCTTCACCCAATGGTTCTATGTATCACTCCAACACCCCTAGCAACCACTCTTAGCAACTTAAACACATGTGTGATCTCATTGATATTGTTCATTGAAGCTATAGTGGAGTATTGTGAGAGATCGAAAAAGCGAGTTTAAAGTTACCTGCATTCACAGTAGACATTGCATTTTCCTTCAGGTCAGTCCTATATTCATAATAAAATAATCCGTTTGAATGTCCGCTGCGATATCTTGTCCTTTTAACAGTTAACCGTTAAGGGGTTTTCCCGTGCCTATAACGTTAGTCATCGGTCAGTTGCGTCTTCCTTCTCCGTGAAAACAAGTTTGAGTCTTTTCAATATAATAGTCTTCTCTACTGACTGACTCATTCATAAGACAGTCTTTGCTGCCATCTATTGGCAAAATAATGTATGTAACTTCTGTTGCTGTTTACGGTCAGGGACTATTTTTTCCAGCGGAAGGAATGCTTTTAGTGATTTTACTTATGAAAGTTGCATAGATAAATATTTTTCGGCTTTAATATTTGTATTGTGTGTCAACCGTTTTATTAAAGCAATAAGGTACTCGAGGCAAGTGCTGTATGGTGAATAAGTAACGGCTGAAGTGGTTGCAGGCACTCCGCTTCCGTTACTTATTCACGAGCACAGCCTCTCGTACCTTATTGCTTACTTAAATTAGGGCTCTTACTATCACGATAACAGATTTGACAAATAATTAATCTGCTATTGGTGTACCCTAAACATTTTGTACAAATGAATGAGAAAAGAATAATGACATACCTCACTGCCTTCTAGAGTTTCCTGCCAGAGGAAGTGACATCACTTGGTACAGTTCACATGCTTTTTCTATGAATACTTTGGAGATTTTTATGTTGTTTTATAGACACAAAATCTTTTTTTTTTTTTATTAATTAAATTATATAAAATACAAAAATATGAATATTCTATGCAATTGTTTGACTTATTACATGATAGTTCAAGTTGAATACATGAATCAGGAGGCAATGGCAGACAATAATAGGTGGATTGGGAGTCATATTAGAATATTTCAATAAAGAATATTTTCAAAAAAAATGTCCCTAAATATACATAAAGCATTATTTTAAATGATAGTGTAATATATGTAAGGGATAATGTAGAGCGAGGCGGTTGTTATAGCGAATACAACCCCCGACAGGCTGATCGGGACCCCGACGCGGTTCTGTCCGTCTCTACGGTTAGAATCCTGCATCCATAGCAATGCTCTGTTTTTCATGGCAACGGTGTGTTATACTTCGCAGCGTCTGTTATCAAGAAATAACACACCGCATTCTACATTAGAATTCAACCAAGCCATGTAATGAAGTATATTATTATTCAAAATTAATTAAAGGGTTTTTTTTGTTTTGTTTTTATTTTTCTAAAAAAAAATCTAAAATTTTCTCAGTAATTTTAGATTTTAGTTTAGAGACGTAAAATGTACCAATAATTCTAGAATGACTCACACATGACTGAAATCAAAGCTTCATGAAGTCAGAACAATTACTATGAACTTTAAACAACACACAGTTTCTACTAAATAAACTGAAATGATCTACATCTCAACACAGCTTTACACAACCAGCAGAAAGAGAGCAGTTGGAATAAAGTGTGCAGTTTTTGTGTGTGTTATTGTTGATGTATATAGATGTTTTGTCGTTATGAATAGTATTTTGGCGCGTCTTCGATCCTCTACAGTTGGCGGCCGATGACGTCACCGCTCGTTCGCGCCTCTTCAGTCATTGAGTTTCAGTGAGTCAGAGCGGAGTCGAGTCTTCTGAGGTGAGGAGAAGTTCACGGTATTTATCATATTTAATAACCATCAAACACACTTTATACAGTTTGATTAAGTGACAGGCTCAATTCTGTATTGTTTTCATCGATCACAGCGATACTTGTGCGTCTTTCTGGCGTCTTCCACTCTTCCTACTGAAACATTTACGTGCAGGGGTGGGGGGGGGGGGGGCTTTGGGTGCCCCTTCACTTTAATAAAACAAAATGCATTTGATTATAATTAACATGACAATGTGTACAAAATTAAAGTTGCCTAAATTTACGTTTATTTCTACGTTTCTGTCAGTCTGAGGTGTCGTTGCCATAATACGTTGCTATGGGTTAGCCTACGTCACTTGCGTGTGACTGTCTTGACTGAAGAGTCACTCCGGAGTCCGGATTAGTGTGTGTGTGTCAGTGTGTGTGTGTGTTATGCGTGCAGGTTATGCGTTTTAAAATGAAAATGCACTGGTGTAAACGTATAGGTATTCCACAGTCTGCTCGGAACCGATGCTCGAGCCAGATATGGTTCTCTCAGTGCTTAGGCCTAAATGGCTCGACGGCAATTTTTTACCTTTTTTTTTTTCAATAATAAAATGTAGAATAAAAGGCACATATTTTAAAATATTACATAATTCATTGAAGCCTGTTTGTTATGTATAATACACCGACCAATCAAGTAGTATTTCAAGTCACTTATTGTCACAAGTCTTTACTGCAAGCGGCAACCTCCCCGTCTCTCTCTTGAAACCAACACGGAAGTGAGTTAAACTGCAATTCGTTGACTGGCCGCTTGAGGCTGTTGTCAGAAGTGAGTCAAATCTGTATCTCCCCCATGTTAAAATGCCAAATTTTACAGCAGAAAAAAACGTGTTTAAAGCCTGGTGTCTATATGTGGATTTGGTCTATACAGCTAATTTTGCCCTTCATAACAACTGTGAGGGGGGTGAATTATTTTATAACTCGTCCGTTTAGTTGATTAATATTTAAATTTAAGGGTGTGGCCAAGCCACTTGAGTGACAGATGGATTGCCGCTGTCAGTGCTAGCCGTTTGTCTGCTGTTACTAGCCGTCACTTCACCTCAGCAATGTTAGCTGCTGAACTTGCCATCTCTGCAGTGTTTGTGCTTTTTTTCGGGATTATTATTTCATACTTGGGTAACGTTACAAAGCCCACGTCTTTGGATTCCGTCGTTATCGTTCGAGAGAACAACCAGCGCTGTATTTCAGTTGTTTTCCTCTGTGAACATGATGCACTAATGGATGTCTGACAATTGGGGTTTTCAAATTTAAAACGTCAATAAATGCTCGTTCGTTCTGCTCCCATGGAACAGATGGATTATAATATGCTAATATGTAAGTTACCGTCAGATGAAATCATGCGGGCGTCGGCGCTTTCTCCGTCCGTGAATGAGCGCAGATTTTCTAGCGCATTTAACTTGTTACTTGCACTTCAAAGGCAATATCTATGGTTTAACGGTTAAACCATAACCCATTTGAGAGACGGCCAACATCAGAATTTAAAATGGACTGAATAAGCTTTCTACGAACTTGAGCGATGCCGCGCTGACGGACCATGAAAGAGTGACGGACATGTATGCACATAAAGCACTGTCACACACAAACACTCTCGAAGTAATACACAGTCTCACTTGTAGCCATGTCTTTTAACTATTATAATATTTCGAAGGGCAAAAATAGGAACGTTTAATTGGCTTTACATCATCAGCTAACTCGATCACGTCGAGCTAGGTGATTTCAGATAGCCAGGCTCCTCAGCTCCACTCACGCCCCGCCTGTTTGTCTATTTTCTGTATTCCGGGAGTGACGCCAGGCCAAGATGGCGACGGCCGGCTCCGCCCACTTTAGGCTTCAAAAATGCTCTTCAGAAACCTACGGGTGACGTCACGGACACTACGTCCATATTTTTTTACAGTCTATGCTTTACTGTCACTTTTCTTTTAATCAATTTGGCACATCCTTGCTGAATATAATTATGAATTTCTTTAAAAAAAGAAAGAAAGAAAATTACTGACCCCAAACTTTTGAACGATATATATTGGTACAAAATATTTCTGTTTTAAGATGCTGTTCTTTAACTAAGAATCCTGAAAAAAGTAGGCTATTAAATGTTATGAGTATATTATAATAATTTGAATAATAATCAAACATAATTATTTTTGGAAGAATTATTTATATTATCTTGTATTTTAATGAAGAAGCAGAATAATTTTAGGATTAGCAATACAAATAATTAATGAATTGGCATCAGTTACTGTACGATGAATAGATAGACAGACATAAATGCTTAGAAGTGTCATTTTTTATAAAAACAAACTCAGTAATTGAAATATTTGATTTTGGCAGATCAGCTCCTCCCACATTGGAATACATCATCAGTGAAGCTCCTCCCACTGCAAGAACAAAGAGAACAAAGAAAGGTTGGTGTTTATTCTTCATTCATTCATGAAGCTGAAGAACATTCTTGTTAGAAACATTCAAGCACTTTATCAGATTTAGATAAACAGTTAAACAATGAAATGCAGGGCTCGGCAGGAAAAATAGAAATGCGACTATTTTTCCTGCCGGTGCGACCAAATATTTGAAGAAATCCATTGAATTCGCCCCAGAATTGATAACATCATCTCTGCGAGATCCAGTGAGAAACATTCTGATTCGGCGCAGAGTTCTCTGTTATAAACCATAGATATCAGATCAAACAGCGCTGACGTGGAAACCAGGAGAGACACTTATAAGGCTTTCAGCCCACAAATCAGCAACATTCACCATGGATTTAATGCAGTAACTCTAACCATATGGAGGGATTATTGGGTCAGATTTAAAACTAAAAGTCTAAAACTAAAAGTCTTAAACGAAAACTAAAAGTCTAAATTTGAAACTAAAAGTCGAAAATTAATTTGGTATTTAGGATTGGGCATTTGGTATTTAGGATAGGGCGTTTTGTATTTAGGATTGGGCATTTGGTCATTTAGCCATTTAGGATTGGGCATTTAGGGATTTAGGATTGGGAATTTGGTATTTAGGATTGGGCATTTAATCATTTAGCCATTTAGGATTTAGGATTGGGAATTTGGGGATTTAGGATTGGGCATTTGAGGATTGAGGATTGAGGAGTGTATGCAAATAAGGAGGCGGGGCCCAAATACTGGAGGCTGGGTTTGAAATGGCTGGTGCGCAGAGGCACCTTATGGACAGCAGAGGGAGCTCCCAGTGCTAAGGAGCACTGTAATGAAACCAAACAGAGCGAGCGAGCGAGCAGGGCTGGAGGGAATGCCCAATCCTAAATACAAAATGCCCTATCCTAAATACCAAATGCCCAATCCTAAATACCAAATAAATTTTCGACTTAGACTTTTAGTTTCAAATTTAGACTTTTAGTTTTCATTTAAGACTTTTAGTTTTAGACTTTTAGTTTTAAATCTGACCCAATAATCCCTCCATACCTTAAGCTTAGTGCTTTATTGTCAGCCCCAGTCCTACCAGATATGTTTTGTTTGTTTCTGCAGAACTCAGTGTCTGCGGTGCCGCTGCACTCAGATGTTAGTCTGGAGCCTGTGAATTTAAAAAAAAAACTGCACATTGTAATATCTGTACGTTAAGTCTATTTATTATTAAATAATTTGTCAGTATACAGTTATTTGGGGGAAATTTGAAATAATTGCATTGCAAGCTGATTTAAGGTGTGCCCCTAAATTTTCTGCTTGCGCTCCTAAAATGTTCAGTCAGGGGCTCCAGCGCTCCTAGTGAAAAAAGTTAAGGCCATTGCACACTGAGTCCGAAATTTTCGTATGCGTTTTTTCGTGTTCGTCAGCAGTAAAATTCGTCACGCACAGAAACTTTGCACACTGAGTCCGATGCGTATTTATTAAACCTCTGCGGAAAAAAACGCAAAAAATACTAAATGGATTCGTCAAGCAGTGAGGATGAATTTGTTGCCCTCTTTCTTCTTAAAAAGAAAGAGGAAATATTGGGTCCATCCAATCCTGAGATTGCGCCGAGAGGAAGGAGAGTTTCACCTCCTTATCAAGGAGTTGCGAAATTATCCCAAACGATTCAAAATTTACCTCAGAATGTCAGTGGAACAGTTTGATGCTTTGCTAGCGATACTGGAGTCACATATTAAAAAGAAGACCACCAATTTCCGTGAACCAATCGATCCTGAACAGAAACTGGCAGTATGTCTATGGACGGACACACACACACACGCGCGGCCGGCAGAAGCGCTGGGCAGACAGAACAGCTGTATACAGGTTATATTTTATTCAGTGTCTTTGTAATCCGCATTTTGTTTTTCATACAGTACTTGTGCTGCGAGACGAAGTGTATCAACTTGTCAGACGTCATTCTGGATTTTGTCGTTCGCTTGTACGGTGGCTCTGAATTTTCAAAAAACCTCACAAAACACTGGCTGTGGATGTGAGAAACGCAGAAAATCGAACCCAATCCGAATTTTTTTTTTACGGACGAAAGTTTCGTAGACAGTGTGCAAGCATGATTGACATAACGTGAGGTCGATTTTTTTTTTTTACGTGCGAAAATTTCGGATGCAAATTTCGGACTCAGTGTGCAATGGCCTTTAGTCTGGAGGCCTGAAATGGTACAGAATGTTCTGGGTTTTATTTTCAAAAAATGGTCAGTAAAGGGAGGTTTGAGACATTTTTATATTGATTGTCAACATCAGATCAAGCTAAATACTTTTTTATTTTACATTTATTTTATGTCTGGTTCCCAATTTGCAACAGTGTTACCAGAATTTTAGTCATTTTCAACCTAGTGTACTTTTTTTTTTTTAACACCGTGTCCTAACTACACGCTACGCGATGCTGCGACACGCGATAAAAGGTATCTTTTCCATGTTAATCAGGGGCGACGGCAACACGCGACGATTCTATTTTAGAAACGGTTTCTATTTTTTTTTCTGCAACGTCGCGCTGGAACAACAAACACAAAGTGTGGCAATGATAATCTCAGGTACTGTTTATGTGCTTTATTTAATGTTAAAAGCGTGTAATGTGACGTTGAATGTTATTTAGTGCTCCAGCTTTGAAGCTGTAAAAGCAATAATGGATAATTCACCTCAGATCTTGAAATTAAACAAATGGGAACAAGAACGTTCAAACTGTGAACAAACAAGTGTATTCTTTGACAAAGATTGTTTTAGTAACTCAGCCTATGTATTTTTAATAATGTTTAAATGGTGTAATATTTGTGAATTTGATTATGTAGCTACTTATCCACTTTCTTTCGAGTGCCGTGAAGAGATTACTATATGGTGCCGTGCACTCGCCACGAGACTCCGCCCACACACTGTTCTGATTGGCTCTGGTTTTGATTGATTTTGACGCATTTCGCAGTCGCGTCGCGTCTAGTGTGGACAGACACATTATTTGTCGCTGGAATCTTATTGCGTCGCGTCTGGTTAGGACACGGTGTAAGAATAAACAGTAAACACCAAGTTACTGATAAAGTTGTATTTGTCAAATTTCATACAAGTTATTCATAGTTATAGAGATTCTTCTTACAGTAACTTTGGTAACAGGGTTGATGAATGCAGTCAATGCTCCAGTTTGTGTAAAAACTGAGTCTATGGATTGAGATTTATTTTCTTGTCCTCCCATCATGCTGTTGAAAAAGCCCAGATGATGTCACAATTTTAATGTTGCGTTCACACCGAACGGGAATTGAGTGTCAAATTTGCTTCTATCGCGTCTAGTTGGACGCTTGAACATTTTGAATCCACTCACGCGTCCAAAGCGAATTGGACGA
This sequence comes from Rutilus rutilus, assembly GCF_951802725.1. Classification (NCBI taxonomy): domain Eukaryota; kingdom Metazoa; phylum Chordata; class Actinopteri; order Cypriniformes; family Leuciscidae; genus Rutilus; species Rutilus rutilus. The sequence continues at coordinate 3,461,191 of NC_140233.1, forward strand.
GCGTTTGAAGTGAATAGACGCGTGTTCGAGGCGAAATCCGCTTCTTGTGGGAGGGGCAAGTGCTAGGCTGTTTGCAAGATGGCTGATGTTGATTGAGTATTCATCGAGAGAGTCACCGCTCGTATTTGCTCTGGAGAGCAGAAGAGCGGCATAGGGGTAATCGTCGCCGTACTTGGGTCCACCAGACCCTCCGGAGGCGAACCCAGTTCCCTTTCGAGGGAACTCGAACTGCGTCGAATGACACTTTGGGGGAACGCCCCTCAGCATAGCGCCTCTGAAGTATGAATGAAACTAAACCAATCCTGATTGGTGTTGCGTCATGACGTAATGTGTGACGGCATATGCGGAAGCTACAAAAGGACGCCGGCACACAACAGAGATAGCTTTCTGTTCTTCAGCAAAGCGCTTGATGCTTGAGCTGTCTGCTTCTGAGGAAGTAGACGTGCTCAGCATCGAAGGCAGGGATTTTGGGGATGACTCGCCACCCCATGTCCCCGCATATGAGGAGCTGGTGGAGGTTGTCTCTCGTGCAGTGGCCCGTCTTAATATCAGTTGGCCACATGAGAGGCAGGAAACGCTTAATAAAAGCAAGTTGGACAAGCGTTTCCTGCAGCACAGAGAGCAACCTCGCCATCGGGGTTTGCCGTTCTTTCCCGATTTACACAACGAGTTGTGTAAATCGTGGAAAAATCCACACTCATCTCGCGTGTCCAACCCCCCTGTTTTAAATTATAGTAATATTTTGGGGGGGCGAGAGAACGGTTATGGGATGATGCCTCGGGTGGAACAGCCGCTTGCCACCTATTTAGCCCCCGAGTCTGCATCATCCCTAAAAACCCCGGTGCTGCCCACTAAACCATGCCGCGAAACATCATCGTTAGTGGGCAGGGCTTATATGGCTGCGGGTCGGGCTGGTGCTAGTCTGCACACTATGGCTGTACTGCAGGCGTACCAGGCCGACCTTCTTAAGGATATTGATGAGGGCGAGGGTCCAACTCCAGAAGATATTGCGGAGTTGAGGAAGGCTGCAGATCTGTCTCTCCGAGTCACCAAGGAGACGGCCCGTGCTATCGGACGTTCCATGGCGGCAATGGTGGTCTCGGAGAGGCACCTATGGTTAAATCTGTCGGGCATCAAGGAGAAGGACAGGGCTTTCCTCCTTGATGCCCCGATTTCGCCTTCTGGCCTGTTCGGCGACTCAGTTAACATCGTCGTCGACAGGTTTCAGGAGGCGAAGAAACAATCTGCAGCCTTCAGGCAATATCTCCCTCGCCGCTCCAAGCCTAAGAAGCCTGCCCCCAGTGGGCAGCCGCAGCCATCCACCAGCTCCTCCGCCTACAGACAGGCGCAAAAAGAGAGCGTCGCTTCTAGAGCCCCCCCTCAAACAGCATGGGGGCATAGACGACGCTCTCAGCCGAAGCCTCAGCCTAAGCAGGGCGACCTGAGGGCCGTCCTGCAGGCGAAAAAGGCTTCAACAAAGAGGTCCTAGCCAGCCTAGGTCCTCTGCGGGCGGCCCCACCCGTGGGGGAGCGATCGAGGTCGCCTCCTCCGCGGAGCCCGCAGGAAATCGATGTCGACTTCCCGCCGTCAAGTGCGCTTCGGGACGCATCGGTTTCCAGCGAACGCGCCCTGCACTGTCCGCCCCACAGGCTTGCGGCCAGGCAGCATTCGCGTCCGCACATCGAGAATCGTTTTCGGTCGAACCCTGCCGGAGATCCGCTTCAGGGGGCCAAGAACGAATCCCGATTAATACCCGAAGCCAGCCTCGAGAATATTTCTCCTTGGGCTCTGCGCACCATGCAAAAGGGGTACAGACTACAGTTTGGTTCCCGCCCACCCAAGTTCAACGGGGTGGTCTGGACTGTAGTCGACCCAGAGCAGAGTCGGGTATTGGAACAAGAAGTAAACTCTCTGCTGGTAAAAGAGGCTATAGAACGTATTCCTCCTCCAGACAGGGAGTCCGGGTTTTACAGCCGCTACTTCATAGTTCCCAAGAAGGATGGGGGGTTGCGTCCAATAATAGATCTCAGGCACTTGAATCGGTCTCTGAGGAGATTCAGGTTCAAGATGCTCACTATTCCCATCATCGTGAACCAAATTCAATCCGAGGATTGGTTTGTCACGATAGATCTGAAGGACGCATACTTCCACATTTCCATCCTTCAATCTCACAGGAAGTTCCTGAGGTTCGCTTTCGGGGGCGAAGCGTACCAATATCGGGTTCTTCCGTTCGGCCTAGCTCTCTCCCCTCGCACATTTACAAAATGTATGGATGCAGCTCTAGCACCGCTGAGGCTTCAGGGTATCAGGCTCCTCAATTATATCGACGACTGGCTGATTCTGGCCCAGTCACAAGAGCTGGCAGTTCGGCATCGAGATGTCGTCCTTGCCCACATCCAGAGCCTGGGGTTGAGACTCAACACGAAAAAGAGCGTGTTGGCACCAGCCCAGAGAACCACGTTCCTGGGAGTGGTGTGGGATTCGGTCACGATGCGGGCACGATTGTCTCCTGCACGGATCGAATCCATCCTGGCCACGGTGACCAGAATAAAGCTAGGCCAGGCCATCACTGTAAAACATTTTCAGAGAGTGTTAGAGCTCATGGCAGCAGCATCCAACATCATTCCATTCGGTCTCCTGCACATGAGGCCCTTGCAGTGGTGGTTGAAAACCAAGGGGTTCTCCCCAAGGGGAAACCCATTCGCATGATCAGGGTTACGCGCAGATGCCTTCCCTATCTATGTGGAAGAAAGCTTGGTTTCTGTCCCAAGGTCCCGTGCTGGGAGCGTCATGTCGCCGGAAAGCCGTTTCGACAGACGCCTCCCTCACGGGCTGGGGCGCGGTCATGGACGGCCGCTTTATGAGAGGTCTATGGCAGGACCATCATTCATCCTGGCATATAAACTGCCTGGAAATGTTGGCAGTGTTCCGAGCTCTGAGGAGCTTCCTGCCGGACCTCAAGGGTCATCACGTCCTTGTGAGGACGGACAATATGTCGGTGGTGGCCTATATAAACCATCAAGGGGGACTGAGGTCTCGCCCTCTATGCAGACTGGCGCATCAGATCCTCCTGTGGTCCCAGGGGAAATTGTTGTCTCTCAGAGCAACATACATCCCAGGGAATCAGAATCAGGGAGCAGACATCCTGTCGAGGCAGGGGCTGAGGCCCGGGGAATGGAGACTCCATCCCGAGGTGGTGGAGCTAATATGTCAGAGGTTCGGCCCAGTGGAGGTGGATCTATTCGCGTCTCGAGAGACGACTCACTGTCCACTGTGGTTCTCCCTCACACATCCAGCCCCGCTGGGGTTGGATGCCATGGTACAGACGTGGCCGAGGCTGCGTCTGTATGCATTTCCCCCGATCGCTCTGCTCCCGGGAGTTCTAGAGAGGGTTCGTCGCGACGGGATCAGTCTATTATTGGTAGCCCCGTTGTGGCCGGCCCGAGTATGGTTCTCAGACATTATATTACTCCTGGACGGCCCTCTATGGGAGCTTCCCATCAGGAGGGACCTGCTGACACAGGCAGAGGGCTCAATATTTCACCCTCGGCCCGAACTATGGAAACTGTGGGTCTGGCCCCTGAGGGGGCACAGTACCGAGAGGCCGGCCTGTCAGCAGGAGTAGTGGAGACCATACTCAGCTGTAGAGCTCCCTCCACGAGGAAATTGTACGGCCTAAAATGGAATGTTTTCACCGTATGGTGCAGAGAGCGTGAGGTGGACCCAGGTAACTGCCCAGTGGCTTCAGTGCTGGAGTTCCTCCAAGATCGCTTCTCGGCTGGTCTTACCCCGTCCACTCTCAAGGTGTACGTGGCTGCCATTTCGGCTTTCCACGCTCCTCTGAGTGATGGGCCTCTGGGGAGACAGCAGTTGGTCGTACGTTTCCCCGTGGGGCTTGGAGGATGAGACCTGCGGCTCGTACCAGGGTTCCCACTTGGGACCTGGCGGTGGTTCTCGAAGGGATGGTTGAGGCCCCCTTCGAACCGCTGGAGTCGGCTGAGGCCAAGAACCTTTCCCTAAAGGTGGCTTTCTTGTTGGCCATTACTTCCCTGAGGAGGGTAGGAGATCTCCAGGCGCTCTCTATATCTAACGGGTGCCTGGAGTTTGCTCCAGGCAACATCAAAGCCATCCTACATCCTAGGCCGGGCTATTTGCCCAAGGTGCCATCTAATGTGGCACGGCCTACGGTTCTGCAGGCTTTTCATCCTCCACCTCACGTGACGGCGGATGAGGAGAGACTTCACCTGCTCTGCCCTGTCAGAGCTCTCAAAATATATATCCAGAGGTCCTCCTCATGGCGGAAGTCAGACCAGTTGTTAGTGTGTTTCGGGTCGCCCAAAAAGGGGCTTCCCGCTTCCAAACAGACCATTAGCAACTGGATTGTCCAAGCTATATCTATGGCCTACCAGGTGCGCAATTTGCCTTCACCTCTGGCCGTGAGGGCTCACTCTACCAGAGGCATGGCGTCCTCTAGAGCCCTCCTATCAGGGGCCCCGATCCAGGAAGTCTGCGATGCAGCAGGATGGGCCACCCCTCACACTTTTATTAGATTTTACAGCCTGGACATTCCATCGACACCTGGCACCCTTGTGCTCTCGTCCTAAGTGTGCCTGTGCGCAGCTTCACACTAGGACAGGCAGGGCTCGTTGTGGCATAGTGGGTACTCGTTCCCCCAAAGTGTCATTCGACGCAGTTCGAGTTCCCTCGAAAGGGAACGTCTCGGGTTGCGACTGTAACCCTTGTTCCCTGAGAAAGGGAACGAGAACTGCGTCCCTTCGCCACACCTCCCCCTGCCTGGGAGCGCTTGCTTCATCACAGAATGCTATCTCTGTTGTGTGCCGGCGTCCTTTTGTAGCTTCCGCATATGCCGTCACACATTACGTCATGACGCAACACCAATCAGGATTGGTTTAGTTTCATTCATACTTCAGAGGCGCTACGCTGAGGGGCGTTCCCCCAAAGTGTCATTCGACGCAGTTCTCGTTCCCTTTCTCATGGAACAAGGGTTACAGTCGTAATCCGAGACGTTTGGCGAGTTTCACCACTTGAGGAGCTGCGCCTGGATGACGGCCCCTTTCAGCGGTACTTCCACCTGTCCCGTGATCAGTTTGATGACCTGTTGTCCCGCATCGGAACGAGGATCACCCTCCAGGACACTGGTCACTTCACCACGTGACAGCAGCAAGCAGGCTCCTGATTGGTTAACGCGGCTTGAATAGACACCAAAGTTTAGACGCGAATTCTCTCAAATAAATGTGTGAAAGAAAATCACTTGCGCCAGACGCTCAAAATCGCGCTGCACTAAATGCGTCTATCGCACCGCAGGACCTCCAGATGTGTATTTACATTGACTTAACATGGAAGTCACTCACTCCAGACGCTCAATTCGCATTCGGTGTGAACGCAGCATAAGAAATGCTCTGTTTTTGAAAGGAGGAAAATCATGTTAGAAGTAACAGGGTTGAGTAAAACATGTAGGACACAGTTAAAGCTAATAAAATGTGTTAATTTAAAACTAGTTAAAGCCACGGCCACTCTACACTTTGAGCATGTGAAGTTTCTACAGACACTGCAATGGTCGTGATATGACGTCACACTCTGCGCAGAGCTGGGAAGAGTATCCAAAAACTGTACTCAAGTAAAAGTACAAGAAATTTTTACTCTTAATAGTTAGTTGAGTAAGAGTAAAAAGTATACTATGAAAAAACTACTCAAGTAGCTAGTTACTAGTTACTTCGGATCATATGTACCCTTATGAAAAAGAAGTATGCTTAAAGTTAATTTTATGAAGTATACTTAAATAATGTTCAAGTATATTTTTAAGTATACATTATCTAGTAAGTATACTAATGTCAATATGTACTAGTTAGGGGTGGCACGGTTCACAAAACCCACGGTTCGGTTCATATCACGGTTTTAGGGTCACGGTTTTCGGTTCTGTACGGTTCTTGTTGTTATTTTTTCTTTTAATCTTTAACACTCCAAAAATTTACTTCAGCATATGATATATAGCTTAATTATCTATTTATTTATTTATTTATTTCATAAATGGGGCGTGTTTGCAAAACGCAGCTTCTCATTTCCCATTTCGAAGTAATATAGTGAGTGAGCGGTCACCGTGAGGAAACTTTCAGTGGCCCTGGAGGTCCATCCATCTGTAGTGAGAGCTACGTGGGCTGTGTCGGACAGTTCTTTGTCAATTTCTCCTCGTGTCTCGTCATCATAGGCGTAATTTGCAGGTGGGACATGTACCTACCACTTTTTGCCAGGGTCGATATCTCGCGGCACGGATGTACCAATACAAATAAATAAAACATCTCCAGTTAACTAGCAACTTATTCGTTTCGTTCGTTTGTTAAATAAGAAGCAATCAGTGGCGCTGATACAGTGTTCTCTTGTGGCTCGCGCACACGCTGCACAGTCTTCACTCGGACGCGCACTTCAATCCGTTGAGGAGACTCTCTATTCGTTACGGTGAAATCACAAACAAAATTCACACAAATCTGTCCCTGCTTGATATGATATACAACCACTGATAAACATAATCGGTTTTGATGAAAAAGAAAAAGAAAATATACGAGTGCGGATTAGAACTCAGAACCTCTGACACGCTTGGCAAAAGTTCTGCCACTGGACAATTAAAGTACATACGTGAAACAGTCGATCTATGTATTTATTCACGTGAAAAAACGACATAGTGGAGTAGATCTCATTAAATGTCTAAGTAAACCCAGTGTACTATTTCAATCGATTGCTGGACATCATAATGTTATTCTACATGCATCTGATTTATGATTTAGCATTGTATTAGCACGGGCACGAGGCTACATTGTGCATGCGTCGAACCGTGCGACGCACACACACACCGAACCGAGACAAGTGAACCGAACGGTTCGGATGTTTTTTCATGTACCGTGCCACCCCTAGTACTAGTAGTAAACTTGTAAGTGTATTATTTTAATACCGCTTGGGACTAAATTGGCCCACTTTTAGTATATAAAAGTATATGTTTAAGTGTACTATAAGTGTAACAGTAGTAAACTTTAAGTGCACAACTAGTTCATAATTACGTTTCTCATTTGTACTGCAAGTGAACTTATGAGTATACTAGTAGTTTACCATTTTAATACTTGTAGCAACTTTGAAGTATACTCTCAGTAAACTACTAGTTTAGTAGTTTTATACTACAAGTTTTCTTTAAGTGAACTTAACATTATACTTAGTTTACTATTTATATATAATTTTTGCACTTGCAGTAGGCCTATACTACTATGTTCAAATGTTATTTTTTATACTTGAAAAATAACTTTAAAGGAGCATTTCACCCATGGGAACATTGATCTTTATTGAAAGTGGGTCATATATGTAGTCGAAATGTAAAATTAATTTTGAATTTGGTGCCTTCTTGGCCGAGGAAAGAAAGAAAGTAACTTCAGGACGCATTTGTATGAAAGACACCAACTCCCACAATGCACCACATTGCACAGCTGCGCAAGCCACTCCCACTAATCCAGAAAGCGCATATCTGCCTAAGAGAAATAACTCTTCCGTCTACAAGGCTAGCTACCACCAGAGCTTGAAATTAATTTCACACAAAATGTCTAGTTAGTTGGCTAACTCATTAGTGAATTACTCTTCATTTGTATTTCTTTCGAAGTGGTGAATTATTGCATTGTAACGTTACCTGGATGTTCAGTCAGATGCGGTGCGAAACTAGGATAGTTCACAACACAAACGTCCGTGTCCTCGTCTGATTCACAACACAAACGTCCGTGTCCTCGTCTGATTCAGAGATTTCATCCAGGAGAAGTTGTCATTGTTGAAATTCTTTGCCACAGTCGGACTCTATCTCTGTGTTCGTAGCGGTTCGTAGTTGCATAGTGAGATCACCGGCGCCACCAGTCCGCCCTAACTCGAGCCAGTCCGGGCTCCTCGTCCGCGGCACGCAGGTCTTCTGCCTCGGCTGCTCTTCGCTATAATGCGGCTTGTAAAGGTAGCCACAAACACCTGATTCAAGCATCAGACTTCCGAAATCCTCTTCCTCTATATCATATTGAGTACTCTCCTCCGCTATTGTCATAACTTTACATCTGTCTCCACAGTGCCTGTTAGCTTAGCTTCCAAACAAGATGGAGGATATTGCTTTTAGTTTCAGAAAGTCAAGTCCCACCCACTGATCTGTAATAGGCCTGTAGCGTGAGCGGTTCCCGCCCCCTGGGAAAGATGAGGAACGAGTGTCTGTAGTCTCTACACTTTTCAATGAAATGTGACTTCCTGCTTATTATGACGCAAAATGATGATTTTTACGTCATAATAAGCAGGAAGTAAAACACTTAAATCCTTATTTCTCCCATCTCAGGGAAAAATGGATGAAAAATCCACATTCATTATAATATATGACTGGGTTTCTAACAATACAAAGCTTAATGCAAATGGATGAAGTGTCCCTTTAACTGTACTTTAATTTTAAAAACATTTTATTAGCTTCATGCATTCTTTTTTATCAACACTTGAATGTTGGCAAGTTTCATAAATAAAGGCAACATTTTAAACAAAAAAGAGGAGAAAATCTCATTTTTGTCAAAGACTACGCCTTGATCAGATAGTAAAATAAATATAAATCTCAAAGTTGGTATCAAAATATGGCAGTATTGTATATTTTAATGTTAATATCATGTTAGATAATTGTGTCATTGATCAAATATATTTAATAGGTCTTGCTAAAGAAACATGGGATTCGTGCCTATAATGTTTTAAAAATAATAATTGGAAGATAAATTTACCTCGTTCATGGAAAGTTTCAAGAATATATAATCAATTTATAAAAAGGCATCAAATTATCATAACATTTTATAACAGTTGTCTATTTTCTACTGTTATATCAGGGCTCACTTTCATGTCCTTTCACTTTATATTTCTCTCTTTTAATTATTTTGATGTACTTAAATTTTAATTTCATCATTTTTTTCTTTCATGTCAGACCAGATGGAAGAGAGCGAGGAGAGAGAAGAACTGAGTGAAGTGGAGGAGGAACATCATGTCAAACGCTCAAAGACTAAAAATATATTTTTAAAGAAAAGAGCCAAGAAATCTTTCACCTGCACTCAGTGTGGAAACAGTTTCACAACCAAACAAAGTCTTGAGCGTCACATGAGGATCCACACCGGAGAGAAGCCGTTCACATGTGATCAGTGTGGAAACAGTTTCACATGCAAACAAAGTCTTGAATATCACATGAGGATCCACACCGGAGAGAAGCCGTTCACATGTGATCAATGCAGCAAAACATTTCTTCGTGCATCAGACCTGAAGAACCACCTGAGAGTTCACACGAAGGAGAAGCCATATTCATGTTCTGTGTGTGGAAAGAGTTTTTCACGACAGCCATATTTACATGAACATGAGAAAATTCACACTGGTGTAAGAGAGTACATGTGCTTTGAGTGTGAGAAGATTTTTATTTCAGCCAACTGTTTAAAACGGCATCAGAGAATTCACACTGGAGTAAAACCTTACAAGTGTCCACACTGTGACCAGAGATTCAGTCGATCAGAACATCTGAAAAGACATGAGAGGATCCACACTGGAGAAAAACCTTACAAGTGTCCACACTGTGACCAGAGATTCAGTCAGTCATCATCTCTGAAAACACATGAGAGGATCCACACTGGAGAAAAACCTTACAAGTGTCCACACTGTGACCAGAGATTCAGTCGATCATCATCTCTGAAATCACATGAGAGGATCCACACTGGAGAAAAACCTTACAAGTGTCCACACTGTGACCAGAGATTCAGTCGATCATCATCTCTGAAATCACATGAGAGGATCCACACTGGAGGAAAACCTTACAAGTGTCCACACTGTGACCAGAGATTCAGTCAGTCATCACATCTGAAATCACATGAGAGGATCCACACTGGAGAAAAACCTTACAAGTGTCCACACTGTGACCAGAGATTCAGTCACTCATCATCTCTGAAAACACATGAGAGGATCCACACTGGAGAAAAACCTTACAAGTGTCCACACTGTGACCAGAGATTCAGTCAGTCATCATCTCTGAAAACACATGAGAGGATCCACACTGGAGAAAAACCTTACAAGTGTCCACACTGTGACCAGAGATTCAGTCGATCATCATCTCTGAAATCACATGAGAGGATCCACAGCAATTCCCGGTTTGTTAATAACAGTCTCTACTTTATTTAACTTTAATAATACACCGCACATAAATTTCTAAATCAGCCATTGCAATAATCAAATGTGGACAATGAAAGATTTATGCAAATATTCAATTTCAAGCTACCCTAAAAAATTTGTTTTAAGGTAAGAGATTTGTGACAAGTGCTGAATAGACATTCAATAGGCCTAATATTCAATATTCAGTAAAATACTACACTTGCAGTGCATACAGAATACAATATTCACCTTATCAGTTGCAATTACTAGGCTTTTTATGTAATTGCAAAAATAGTTTACTGCATACAATATTATTATTTTCTGTAATGTTCTAGAGGCTGTTTTCTCCATTTTTTGATGTAGTGTCTAATGGATGATCAATAGTGCTTATTTTATTGACTCGTGTGTGTATGATCTGAAAGCACTGTTTGATTTTGAGAAGAGTCAATGGTTTTGTGAGTTTAGTTGAAAATTTTGATTTGTGTTTACAGTTTTTCTGAATTGCTAAAACACTAACTCCCATTCTCTGAACCAGGAATCTGTTTCCACAATCTCTGATCAGTTTCTTCAGTTCTGCACAGTTACTTTCACTGACATATTTTTCTATTGACTTATTTTTCAGGCTATCTCCTCCAGTGAACAGAACGATGCTGAACTGAACTGCAGCTCTTGGACTGAAGATGCTAGGCTGTTCTGTGTCTTGTCTGTTGTCGCTATAGGTTGTTCTGTTTTCTTGTCTAGAGTGTTTTGTTTCATGTTCTTTGTTAATAAAGTTGTTAAGTTCCCTGCTTCAACCTGCTTTGTGACACATGTTTTTGGTCATCACATTAAAAATAACAATAATATTTAGAGATGTGAAGAGCTGGAAAAAGTGTGACTGGCTTGAAAGTCCGTGAACGTAGGCTCACTATTGGCCGGCGCTGGTCATGTGTGTGATGTGTGTGATGCTGGCCAATAGTGGGCCTACATTCTGACGTACAACCCAGACGCGCTGCGCTGTTACACTACGTGAACTCAGAGGCCCACACAGAAGAACATGAAGAGTTGAATAAAGTCGTTATTTTTGTGCACAAAAAGTATTCTCGTCACTTGATAAACTTAAAGGGACACTTCACCCATTTGCATTAAGCTTTGTATCTTTAGAAACCCAGTCATATTTTTGAATGGTCATGCATTATTCCCTCATTTTCCCCTGAGACGGGAGAAATACAGATTTCAGTGTTGCAGTTCCTGCTTATAATGATGTAAAAATCCCATTTCTGTGTAGAGGGGTTGAGACTACAAACACTCAGTCCTCATTTTTCCAGGGGTTGGGACCCACTCACGCTACAGACCTATTACAGATCAGTGGGTGGGACTTCACTTAGAGAAACTAAAAGCAATATCTGTCATCTTGTTTGGAAGCTAAGCTAACAGGCGCTGTGGAGCCAGATGTGAAGTTACTCAATATGATATGGAAGAAGAGGATTTTGAAAGTCGAATGCTCTTCTGTCGAATGCGATTCTGATGCTCGACTCAGATGTTCGTGGTTACCATTAAGAGCGCAATATAGCGAAGAGCAGCGGAGGCGGATGGAGGAACAGGAGGCGGAGGCAGAAGACCTGCCTGTCGCGGATGAGGAGCCCGGACTGGCTCCAGCTGGGGCGGACTGGTGGTGCCTGTGCTCTCACTGTGCACCTACGGACACAGAGATAGAGTCCGTCTGCTGCAAAGAATATCAACGATGCCATTTTCAAGCTCTGGGTGTAGCTAGCCTTGTAGACGGAAGAGTGATTTCTCTGATAGGCGGATCCCTCATAGGTGGAGTGCTGGATTAATGGGAGTGGCTTGTGGAGCTGTGCATTGTGGGAGTTGCTGTTTTCCACACAAATGCGCCCTAAAGTGACTTTATGTCTTTCCTCTGTCAAGAAGGCATCAAATTCGAAATTTATGATACATTTCGACTACATATTGTCACGATTCATGAATTCACTGTCTCTTTTCGTCTTGTCTTGCATTGTATGTGTGTGTGTGTGTGTGTGTGTGTGTGTGTGATTGTGGGCGGGGTCGCTGATCGCTGCTGCTGAACATCAGTGAACCCTATTTAGTCCCTCTGTTTTTACTCTGTCTTTGTCAGAGCGTTGTGATGTTGTACAAAGTGGCGCGAGTTTCGAACCTCCTTTTTTCGGAAGCGACACTCAGACCGAACTGATGACGTATCCACACAAACCGAGGCCTCGTTTGTCATTAGTCACGTGATTTTCATGTTAACAACACAAGCGTGCCGCACAAGCCCTGAAAAGTGAAGCCAAAACGTCTCGATCGCCCCCCAGTGACTGGTCCTAGTATAGGTCATAAGCCCCGCTTACCCGTGTTATTCAACGGGACGTGAGACCAACTAAACAATTAAATTACACTTCACATATCTTTTTTCCAAAGGTGGTTTCTTTCAATTGCTGTCGTTTTTATCACGCTGATGTAAGTTCAAGTGTCTGTTTCAAAAATAAGTTGGTTTTTAGTTAGTTACGTGATGCGGCGGTGTAACGTCATGATTGACAGCTGTGATTGACAGGTTCTCTGAGCGAAGTAGTCACTTGAAGCACCAACGGACATTTTTTTCGGGATCTTCAGAGGACTGAGGAGATTGAGGAGGGACTGAGGAGAGAGTGAGGGCGGAGCGTTGATTTCGCGGCTTTACTTCCTGCTCACTACTGCGCAGGTCTGGTCCCGAGATCGCTACTGCGCAGACTCAAGTTCCAAGATGTCAGCTCCATATCGGGACACTGGCGGCTTCAGTTCTCATCAATGGAAGAGAGCGAAGGGAGCGTCGTCCATCTTTTTTTACAGTCTATGTAACAACACAAGCCTCGAATCGCGGCTTCATCTGCCACGCCCATTTTTTCTCGACACAAGCTCCGACGCCTCGCTTCAAATGTCACATCACTACTTCTGCACTTATTCACCGCGCACTACCACTGAGGATTACTGCACTGGATCACCGAGCACACCACCTGTTGCCTGCCGAGGTCCCTGCGTGAGTCACGTTCCATCTGTGTGTCCGCCAGACCTGCATCTATCTTCTCTGGCTTAATAAAGCGTGTTTTTACTTGCATTTGCATCCTGCTTTGTGATTGTTACACATATATGACCCAGATTTTGTGTTGATTTTAATGAAACATAGACCTCTCTACTAGAGTTCTGTCCCTGTGAAAGATGGCAGCGTGAGCGACGTGGACATCAGGTGTAGTCTGCTAAATTACATAATTTTGGCCTTCATGCCCTAATTCTAAATCTCTATTATTTCGCAACAAATCGAATACGAACTGAACCTTTGTTTGTTGCAAAGTTTCCATCATCCAAACCGAGATCCGCGTGTCTAGAGTTCGCCATGGAGCAAACACTGATTTCCAATCAATCAATCTGGGACGCAATACAGCAACTGAAATTGGATATATTTTCCCATTTTGACGCAAAAATGGATAATATCCAATCGGGCTTACAAACAATACAAGGTTTGCTGTCCACACTTGGTGATCGTGTCGGAACTTGAACAAAGAGTAAGCTCAAAGAAAGACAACTTAACGGAAATACAAAAGCATGTTAAAACATTAGTGAGCGGAAACTCTTACCTGCATGACAAAATCGAGGATGCAGAGAATCGTAGCAGGGCATACAACCTGCATTTTTTGCATGTTCCAGAAAAATCGGAAGGCCAGGACATCATCGGCTTTATGAGAGGTCTTATCCAGCTACTTTTGGGGGAAGAGAACTTTATGGTTCCTCCAGTCATCGAGAGAGCCCACCGTTCTCCCACTATGTTACAAACGAATAAGCCGAAAGCTGGGCCAAGGCCAATCCTGGTGAAACTCCTCAGCCTCCAGGATAAACAACTAATTCTAACTAATCTTGAGGCTCACTCCCAGAATGACTGACTTCATTCTTCTCATTTAACTTGAGGTATAAGACTAACTGAGTTGATCTCGATGCTGTGGTTATTTGTGGCATGAAAGGCTTATACGTTTATTGAAGTGAGCTACCTGTCCCTCAGGCTGATAAGCCTAATTTTGGCCATCTTTTTCTATTTTTATTTTTATTATAATGATATCGGCCAATACCTTATCTTATACCTCAAGTTAAATGAGAAGAATGAAGTCATAAAACCTGTTTTTAGAAAGGCATGGTCTCTTTTGAGCCTTTGCCAGTGATGCTTGATTTCTTTCAACACAACAAGAAATAACCTACTTCTCATCCCATACATGAAAAAATGCATGACGTGTTGGTGATATCATATTTTATATTATAATATTCTTACATAGGCTATATAAAATAAAATGATACAACACTGTCTCTTTTTGTTAAATTTCAGTTTTACTGATCAATAATAGCCATTATAAAAGTAAGTATCCTAAAAGGTATAAGAAGCTATACAAGTCAAGAAATAAAGTTAAACGATTCAGTCAAACATAAGTCAGCAGGCTACAACATTAAACTTAAATAGCCTAAATAAAGTTAAACCTCACTTTGCCCTCAGCCATAACGATTTGCCAGGGAACAAATTAAAGATTAATGAGACCAAAGATCGCCCAGTTAGATATGCACAAGACGAATTATATCTTATGTTTAACCACTAGACAAGAGACATCAGAGCCAGCGGCAAACGTCAGAACGAATAGCCGAGGAAAGGCTGTTCCAGGTGGGGTACATGAGCGCCCGATGATCAGATCACGTCAGATCACATTTTTAAATAGGCGCTATCTTTATAAATTAACAAGTTTTTCAACGGCTCTGGGTGTTTGATGATGTTGCTGGTGATGGGACTTAACAGCGAGGCTAAATCAAGACAATCAATCGTCTGTTAAACAGCAATCAACATTATCTTTCCTTTAATAAAGAGAATACATTTTCCAGTCTTAATATGTTCGAAATGTACTGAACCATAACGAACCAAACGGCAACCGTGACCATAGATGTAAAGGAAACGAAGTTGCTTGTCAGATTTTCCTAACAAGCAACCATATCTTTTTTAATAAGCCCAAAACAACGCAACCCGCTACCCGTGCTGTTTTAACGCGACTTACTAAAATAAAAGGGTATTTATTATAAGCTGACTTAGCAACTGTGATTTAAATCCCAGTTAAATAAAGACACATTCTTCATAATTTTTTCCGGCTTTTGATGTGCCACTAGATGTCAATATATGCCTGCATAAGGAAGGTTGAAATTTAGTTGAAATTTCAATAGATAGGTATAAACGGAGGTCGGAGCCAGCTGTAAATGGGTGGGTTAGCAGCAAGTGGGTGGAGCTTTAGCCGCAAGTGGGCTGTACAAACTTCCAGAGGTTTTGATTGGTTTATTTAGTACCACCTGTGTTGTAGTAGCTATAGAGCATCACAGTCCCGCCCACAGCCCGAGAGAGCTTTGGTGCCGGAAGTAAATTTCCCATTCATTTCTCCCATTGACGTTTTGGAAAAATCCGTATCTAAACAGTTTAAGAGCATGTCTGAGGATAACCAGGTACGGCTGAACTCATAAGCATACAACATATTAAGAGTGAAAAAACTAAGAGAAAATAAAAAAAAAGTCAAAGGTACAAGACTGTGTACATATTTTCATTTCCGAGCGAAGGAACTACTCATCCCACAAACCACCGCGCCTCACTGTGAATGTGCAGTTAATAGCAGTTCTTTCAGTAGTAATCGTGTAAATGATAGTGTTTTATATAGGCCTAGGTATTGTGTATTGAATTTTATATTTATCATCGTGTATTTTATCGTGTATTTTATATTGTGTGCGTGTGTGAAAGCGGTTAACGATAACGTTGGCAACATGGTGCAGTGCTTTGTACCTGACTGCAATCACCGCTCAGTTGTCAACACATGTCGTTTCCATTGATTCCCCAAGAGTGATGCCGTGAGGACTCGGTGGATAAGATATATCAAGTAAGTACGTTATTTTATTATTTTTTTCAAATGAATGTAAGAACGCAATCAGGGTGTTGTGTGTTAAATAGTAAACGTTAGGGTAACGTTAGGCATGGCTGCAGGGGAGTAGCAGCTACCAGTGTTTTTTGCTGCTCACATGTGCTCTTAGGATGTCCAATTTATCAAGTGACATAAGTGCATTTATTTATACAGTAATGCATTTATTTATATTAATGCATTTGTTCATGCATTTGTAACACTTGAGTCCTAAAATACAACACTTATGCCACTAGACCAGTTCTAGGTTCTAATGGAGTGGGGTGGAAAGACATAAAACTCACGATGGAGACCAGACGTTGAATACGTTAAAGGCAATTTACTGTAACACAGTAAAACAGAACAATAGTTTGGATCAGTGGAAAAAAAAACGGTGCAATGGTGGTCAACAATTTGGAAGGCTCTGGTGCAATTCTTCCTGGTAAGTATTCCACAGTTGCTGAGGAACGGTCTGAATCTAGGGTTTCCACTCTTAGGCTTCTTGAACTGTCATAACCATATTCCTCAAGATCAGGTTGAGAATCTTTCTCATCAGTTTCATCAAAATCGTCACTCTTGGCACTTCGTCGAGTTTTTGGCCGCCTAGCTACCTTTGTAATATCAGCTTCATCTTCCTCTTGGGTCATGGGGAGGAAACCACATGGCAGCAGGAGATCGCGATGAAGTGTTCTTTGTGAGCCTTCCCCAATCTCGGGCTTCACAGTATACACAGGAACACCTTCAGACCGTTTCAAGACGACATATACTCCTGATTCCCACCGGTCAGCTAGTTTGTGTTTGCCTCGGAGGCGGACGTTCCTGACCAAGACTCTATCGCCTTCCTTCAAGGTGGAATTCACAATGTGCTTATCAAATCTTGCTTTATTGCGATCCGCTGTCTTCTTTGCAGTCTCTGTAGCCGCTCTATAACTGTCTTGAAGTTGAGACCTCAGGTTACGGACATACTGTGAGTGTGATCCTGGCTGATGATTGACAGGTAAACCAAAAGCTAGGTCGACAGGCAGTCTTGGTTGTCGCCCGAACATCAACTCGTATGGAGTAAACCCAGTCACTTCGTTTTTAGTAGAATTATAGGCGTGGACTAACGGTTTGACATAATCTCGCCATTGACTCTTCTTCTGATTCTTCTGTGCGGATTAACAAGAGAAGTTCTGCAAAGGTAGGTGGATTCTGCTTCCTCTGTTCTAGCTGCAACTCTGATATTAAGATGTTGTCCCAACAGCCCCTAACGAATTGTCTTAGAAGCTGCCGGTCAAGGTCGCTTGCAGGTACACCTCCCCTCCTGAAGGCGGTGTTCAGCATCACCTGCAGCCTCTGAAGGTAAACAGAGGGCTTCTCACCATTGTCTTGCATAGTATTAAGGTACCTTGCAAAGCAGTCATCTCTATCTTCGACTGTGCCGAAAGTAGAGTCTAGGATATTCAAATACATGCCTGGGGGAGATTCAGGTGTCAGGTGCTTAACTATGTCAATAGCAGGCGATAAGAGGCTTTCAAGGACCTTCCGTGACTTGTATAGGTCTGGCTGTTTTGTATCTTTAAGGAGCAGCTCTACATTAGAACGCCATGTCTCATAGTCTACTTCATTGTTGGGGTGAGGGCAACGCCCAGAGAACGGTCGAAGCCTCAGGGGTGTGTGTATTTGCATAGCCGATTCTTCGTTTCTTACTATGTGTTCAACTATTACTCTCTGTACTTCGGGTGGATTGACATCAGGAAATTTCAGAGCAGGCTGTGCTTTTCTTTCAGAGGGTGCCTTTGGTGGAGACCAGTTACATTCCTGCAGAACATATGGCTTGTGAACTGTGCTAAGTAGGGGGCTAACTTGGGCAGCAGTTTCTGGAACGTGTTGCTCTGGGGTGTCTAGTGGGTTTGGTTCAATTCCACCATTTTGGGTTTCTGTGGTTTCTAAGTCAACAGCTTCGCTGATGACAGATAGTTCTTCTTTGAGGACAGCCGCTAAATCTCTGCCAGTCAGTTTTGCTATCTCTTTCAACTCAGAGAGGTAGGTCTGTGTAACTGATTTGCTGGCTACAGGCGTGTAAGCACTGGCTAAGGATCTAATGTGGTAAGTAATGTCAGTTTGGGTCTTAGCGTGTAATCCGTGAAGTTTGTATGGCAACATAGGTGAAAGAGACCGGCTGCGCCACATGCATACTCTACTATGACTTGTTTGTCTGTCTCTGACTCAGGGGAGTCCACTTCAATTATCCTATGAATAGAACCATACTGTTTAAGGAAGTCATATAGTTCTTCATCAGTTTCTGTGCCATCTACCCCACTAACTATAATTGAGTTAGGAATTTTTACACTGCTTTTTTGAACTACTTCCATCGTGAAATGTTATCTAGTCTCTGATTGTAAGTTTTATATCTACCTTGACCACTCCTGGCTGGCTCGCCAATTTTGTAACACTTGAGTCCTAAAATACAACACTTATGCCACTAGACCAGTTCTAGGTTCTAATGGAGTGGGGTGGAAAGACATAAAACTCACGATGGAGACCAGATGTTGAATACGTTAAAGGCAATTTACTGTAACACAGTAAAACAGAACAATAGTTTGGATCAGTGGAAAAAATAAAAATAATAATGCAATTACAAAGAGGTAAGTAGAGTGAAATCCTTCTTTTTTATATATATTCTGGAAATGATTTAGTTAAGCAAATCTGCCCGGGCTGGGTGATTTAATTCAGTTAGTTAATAATTAGGAGTAAGCCAATTCTCCCTTTTTTATATTAACCCCTTTTTTTCACAGGTAAAAGAAAAGAGCAACTTTGTTGTACTTAAAGCAAACACAATCACATCACAACAAAGAACAATAAAACATTAATCAATATGAATAATCTGGTACCGCAACTCAATTTGAGTTCACTTCAGGGTGTATAATACACCTTTCCAGTTCATGCAATGAATGTAATAAAGTTCAGTTCTTGTGAAATAAAGCTGTGTACATTTTGTAATAGAGTTCAGTTCTTGTTCAAAAAAAGAAAAAGGGAAAATGTCAGATCCAATCCAGTTCAGGAAAGATCGGAAAAAAAATGAAAGGAAAAGGATTGTAATCCAATCCAATCCAAATACAGCAATCACTCCTAAAGCTCTGTCAGTGTGTTACCGGGTGATGCAACAGGTCCTCTGGCTACCGAAAGAAGACGAGGTTTACAATCCAGGTTGGCCCGCCATCTTAGTTCTCTTGTCATGCTCGTCTTTCCCGCGCACACACACACACTCCTTGGATGAGTCTTTGTCCAACTTTTTAACTGGAACATAAAACCTGACCTGCATAACAGGTCATAAAAGACATTCATAAATGCAAATATCTCCCAGGAAACAAAAAAAACGAAATCAAAGCATAATGTCACAGCTTCGTTTCCTCGAGCTGCTGAAATTGGTGTGCAGCGGGCATTTTGTGCTCACAACTCATCTTTTTATACAATGAATTTCGAACAACTTCTACTATAGGCAGCATACATTCAAATTTTGTTGATATAAACTGTTAAACAATACATACTTATAGTTTTTTCATGTAACTGATAACTCTTCAAAGGCATTAAACAGCATATACAATAAAACAAATTCAACAAAATGAGCCAAACTCACCAAACAGTCGTCATTCACCCAAATGCATTCCCTTTAGGTTGCTGACTAGGCAAGTATCATTATATCTATCTTTTTGAGTCTTAAAATCAACCTTACGCAAGTTAAACTCAAAATGAATTTGCTCTCGATCTCTCCGCTTCTCTCTTCCTCTGTAGCTGTACAAAATGCCTCGTGCGGCTACTGCACGCGCTCCATGTGATTTTCTTAAAGGGGAAGCGTCAGTATAACTCCCTACAGGAGTTTTTGTTTTTTATGAACTCTTAATTAAATGTTCAACTTCTATAATTATAGTTATAGTATATTATATTATAGTATATTATATATTATATATGTATATTATAGTATATAGTATATTATAAATTATAGTAATCCTTTGTTTTTATTTGTTTGTCTGTCTCTTTTACATGTTTTTTATGGACCTTTTTGAGTCTGAAATAAAATAAAATAAAATATAACTTAACTATACACAATCAAATGTCATTTCCAGTACCCCTTTTCCTGTTACAATAATGTGAATTCTAGCATCCACGAGTTTATTCACTCATACAGGTTCCATTCCAACTTGGGTTACACATTTATGTATACACATTACCTATCTTATGTGTTCGTGTTACGATATAAAGGACATCGACGAGGTGTACATTTAAATCCATTAATGCACATTAATGACAGTAGTCAAGTCAAGTCAAGTCAAGTATATTTGTATAGCGCTTTTCACAATACAGATTGGATCAAAGCAGCTTCACAGTATTAAGTTAAAATAATACAACAAGGTTTGTTTCTAGTGGAATTTATTGATTGATAAAATCAAATTTAATATCCCCAACTGAGCAAGCCAAAGGCAACAGTGGCAAGGAACCGAAAAACTCCATCAAGTGACCTAATGGTGTCCTAAAACTCTATCAGGTGACCCAATGGAGAAAAAAAAAACCTTGGGAGAACCCAGGCTCAGTCGGGGGCCAGTTCTCCTCTGGCATTTATTAACTAGAGGCCGGATTGTAATTTGAACTGTAAGATTAAAAATATTATATGAATGCCTGGCTGAAGAGATGCGACTTTAATCTAGTTTTAAACTGGGAGAGCGAGTCTGAGCAACGAACACTATCAGGAAGGCTATTCCAGAGTTTTGGGGCTAAATGTGAAAATGCTCTCCCTCCTTTGGTGGTTCTGGATATCCTAAGTATGACCAAAAGCCTTGAATTTAGTGATCTTAAAGTGCGCAATGGATTATAGTGCGATAGAAGATCCGTTAAATAGACCGGAGCTAAGCCGTTTAGGGCTTTATAAGTCAGTAGCAATACCTTGTAATTAATACGGAACTTTATAGGTAACCAATGCAGTGATGATAAAATCGGTGTTATATGATCATATTTTCTTGATCTAGTAAGAACTCTAGCGGCGGCATTTTGGACTAACTGTAGCTTGTTTATTGAGGATGCAGGACAATCAGCTAATAAAGCATTACAGTAATCTTGTCTCGAGGTCATGAATGCATGAACTAACTTTTCTGCATCAGAAACTGATAGCATATTACGTAGCTTAGCAATGTTTCTAAGGTGGAAAAAGGCAGTTTTTGTAACATATGAAATATGATTTTCGAAAGACAGGTTGCAATCGAGTATAACACCCAGGTCTTTTACTGTAGAGGATAAAGTAACAGGACATCCTACGATGTTAAAGTTGTATTGCGAGAGGTTTTGTGGGCGGTTTTTTGAACCGATGATTAGTACCTCTGTTTTGTCTGGATTTAATAAAAGAAAATTACGCGTCATCCAATCTTTTATATCTTTAACACACTCTGTCAATTTGGATAATTTATCGTTTTCATCTGGCCGTGATGAAATATATATTTGAGTGTCATCAGCTTAACAATGGAAACTAATTCCATGTTTCCTTATAATATTTCCAAGTGGCATCATATATACTGAGAATAACAGAGGGCCTAACACAGATCCCTGCGGCACTCCATAGTTTACTGAAGTTATGATCGATTTTTCTCCATTTAAATAGACAAAATGGTAGCGGTCAGATAAGTATGATCTGAACCAGCTTAATGCTTGTCCTTAAACACCAGTATAATTTTGTAGTCGATCTAAGAGTATTGTGTGATCTATAGTATCGAACGCAGCACTAAGATCAAGTAAAACTAGTATTGAGATACAGCCTTGGTCAGAAGCTAAAAGTAAATAATTTATGATTTAGAGCAGTAGTGCATTAAAACATTTGTTAAATGCATTTGTGTAAAAATGTTTTTGTTCAGGTATTAATGGGAATGGCTGCATAGACCATGCAGCTAGCGATGTTTCTGGCTTCTGACTTTCTGCCTCTTAAGCTTCTACTTAACTTTGATATTTAATAATTCAATAATAATTGCATAACTGTATTTGATTAAGCTTTAATGAATAACTGTATTGGTTTATGCCAGGGGTCGGCAACCCAAAATGTTGAAAGAGCCATATTAGACCAAAAAAATTAATAAAAAAATCTGTCTGGAGCCGCAAAAAATTAAAAGCCTTATAAGCCTTATAATGAAGGCAACACATGCTGTAAGTGTCTATATTAGCTTTATTAGCCCCCTAGTATCAAAATGATAAGTAGGCTACAAATACATAATGAGCATTCATGATTAAATGTTTATTTTCCCTGCAGCGCATCCTGGAGAGAATGACGCACCACGTGACTACTCTGCTGTAGTACGATCGTGCTTTAAGTTTAACTTCCATTATAATTTTAATGTATTATGTTTCGATTTATTTATTCGTGTATTATGTTTACAACGTTGAAAAACTTTAACCCTTTCACACGTAAGTTTAAAACAGCGTGAGTTTTTCAAGGCGACCGTTATTTAGAATGTGTCACTTTATGGTTTCCATGGTGACGCGTCATTGCGTGTCACCTGACACACTGCAGCAGCAACAGAGCTGAATGAATGATGATCTGCTTTTATGTCATTTTTCCTTTTTTATTCAAAATATTCACAAATTTGTTAGATATGGCATGAAATATCTGATATTCCGATTGTCAAATATATGCAAGTGGAAGCGTTTTGTTGTTTAAACATCTTTATAACGATCGCGTTAGTTGAGCTGTCGGATCTGTTGGATTTACAACACGTGAATTCATCCACTTCTCCCGAAATACATAAAAGTAAGTGGCTGGTGAAATGGGAGAAGAATAGAGTAAACTTTAAAGTTTACTTACACAATGTGTATCTAATATGAATAAAACGTGTCTAATTATAATGGAAATGATTATTATTGCCTCTTCCTTTAACATCAGTGTGTATTTTACAAACTCTAAATGTATTTTTTTTTTTTTTGTATTTATATGTCTGAAACCTAAAATAAACATTATGTGGTTGAAAACACTGAAAAGTTGTGATATATGACAGCTTTGAGCCGAGCGCGCCTGTATCTGGCTCAGCGCCAGCCAACGTGCGAGAGCACATTTGAATTTACCAGTTGATCACGTGATGCACTGACCGTTCTAATCACACCGACCGATGTGATCGTACGGGCGAAAGGGTTAAGAATGTTTGTCATGTTTTTCCTCCTACAGAAATTATATTAAAACAGAAAATATTTTTTCCATTTTCATATTTTTGAAAAAGCTCCAGGGAGCCACTAGGGCGGCGCTTAAGAGCCGCATGCGGCTCTAGAGCCGCGGGTTGCCGACCCCTGGTTTATGCATTAATGCATTGTTGTAAAGTTTTTCTTTCTTCAAAGCAGACCAGGAGACGTTGGGATCACGTTCAAACAGAAGAGTTTCTTTATTTGAGTGTGGCTGCGGTGCTTCCAACATAATTAAAGTATATAAATTTACATGGTGTCTTAAAGGCATTTTAGGAGGAGGGACTTTTGAAGGTGGAGACAAATTCAAACAAAGCATGTAAATGAGTATACAGGTTAAGGAACCCGCCCCAGACCGGCAGTCTCAATTTAATCAGCATAACCACTCAAATGGATATGTGCTAATCCAATCAGCCAAACGTCTGGACTGTGGCTCTTGCTCCAAGAGCCATTAAAGACAATAGGTTAGCGTCTCCGTGATCTGACTCATTTAACTTACAAAGGAAAAACAGGGCGGGCAGGAATATCTTGCTGTAAACTCAATAATCACTTTCTCAGTTTATATACTATCTAAATTAAAACCTCAAATGTTAAAATCAGTATTCTTCACCGTGATGTTATGTAAGGAAGCATATCTGAAATAGATTCTTAAATTTGTAATCCTTCAGTCCCCCGTTTGAGAGTTCTTAAAAACTCTCACAAAATACAAATTTAGACACTTAAAAGTTATACTTGTAACTTGTGTAAGTTACAGGCACATAGCAAGTTCATTCATGTAACGTGTGATAGTTACAGGCACATAGCATGATCAATCTTGTAACGTGTGTGATAGTTACAGGCACATAGCATGATCTGTGTTGTTCATCTGTAATTGCATGTTGACAGAAAAAAAAAACATGCAATTAGGGTCTGTGAATTCTCTGCGTTGTGTATTTTTCATTTTCTTTGGTGATAGTTCGTTCAGCAGTGGGTCTGGTTGTCTTCTTGAGGTTGGGGCTTCATACGCAGATGAGACGGTCGTTGCATATGGATCTCGGAAAAGCCATCAAGTTTTATCTGCACACTGTAAGACAGAAAACAGAAAAACAGAGAGCAGTATTTCTTCAAAACACTACGGTTGTAGCAGTTTAAACATTATGGTTCTATCGTTTTCAGAGTCTACTGTTGTCGTTTCATTCTTTCCCTATTTCTTAATTGATTTGACACCTATGGACCAGTGAGGTAAGGATGGACTAAATCGGGAAAGGCCTATGAGGTAGTGTCTTCACCCTGGGTTCACCCCCGAAGCCTGTTGCGTTCAGTTCTTCCCAGGGCTCCGCACTGGTCTTTGTGTCCTATTTCTGTCCCTGTTGTGTGCACACTGTACAGTGTGTGAGAAAATTGTCACATTTCCATTCTCCAGTGAAACATCAGTCCTAATAAACATCATTAACAGAGGATGGTGTCTGATTGTAATGTTCTGCAGTATAACATTTGGCTGTGAGTCTTACTTAATGTCTCCCAAAGAAAGGCTGAGACAGTCACTTTCCTTTTGTTCTATTAAACAAAAATAAGTCTTTCATCTTTGTTGTGAGTTACTGGGGAAATGAAGCACTCACAGCCCAAATGGTTAACACCTTATCAAGTTTCCCCACGAGTTTAACGAGGAGGGGAGGGGCTGCTTCAGAATATCAAGCAGGCTAAGCAGAAGCTGAGTAACCTTGTTAACTTCTTTAAAGTTCTTTTTGTTTTTCCTACATTCTTTTCCAAAATGTCCGTGCTTACCACAGTAAGAACAACTGGCTTCTCGAGGACTTTTGCGTTTCTTTGGCTTCTCTGAGTTGACCATAACAGAAACTGCTGCAATTCTTACTCTCTCTTTGACATCAGAATCTCTTTCGCAAATAGCTAAACTGTCCAAGTTGTCTTGCAGGGTTCTCGTACACCATGTGATGTTTAAGTAAGGCAACGCCTTTCTGTGTTCTGGCAAAAGACAATGAAACCATGTGCGAACCAAAGGGCCATTATCACCTAACACCTTTTCTGGAGTATCTGCAATTCCACTGTACACTGAAGCTACCTGACAGAACCTCTCAGTATATTCACTCACAGTTTCTTCTTTCTCTTGTATACAGCTAGTAACTCTCGACCAATCGATTTTGGGTCCTAAGATATTCTTTAGGATTTTCAAAACACCTTCTCTCAAATCGCCTTTACTGACATGTTGCAGTTCGGAAGTAACAGCAGACTCAAAATTGTTGAATTCAGATTCAGTTAGAATTTGTGACATCAGCTGTGTGACTTCCGGCAACGACATGTCGTAAAGATGCATTTTACTGAACAATGCTCTTCTAAATTCAGAAAAATTTCTTTGCACTGATGGCAAACTTTCAGCAATTCTGTCAGTATCTGTCACGTAGCGACTAAAGAAACTCAGGGAGGACTCAATTGCAAAAAGGAAAATAATGTTTATTTACAAAAGAGAAAACAAAACACAAAACAAAACCCACAAAGGGGAAAACATAACTAAATACAAAACAACAACTTCAAAAAGGAACATACCAAACGGGTCACGGGAGAACAGGAGAACATTACAAGACAACGAACCAGCACAAGACTACAAACACAAGGAGGCTAAATAGGGGAACAAACAAAGGAGGGTAACGAACACAACAGGTGGGGCAAATTAACCAATAACTGGATAACAAGATGGGAGGGGCTAAACGACAGACACGAGCACATGGCTCAACACAATAAAACACCCATGTGCATGACAAGACAGGACAGGCATGTGACATAACCCCCTCCTTAAGGAGCGGCTACCAGACGCTCCACTAGGACGGGAGGGACGGACCAGGGCGGGACGGGAGGGACAGACCAGGGTGGGACGAGAGGGACAGACCAGAGTGGGACGGGAGAGACAGACCAGGGTGGGACGAGAGGGACAGACCAGAGTAGGACGGGAGGGACAGACCAGAGTAGGACGGGAGGGACAGACCAGAGTAGGACGGGAGGGACAGACCAGAGTAGGACGGGAGGGACAGACCAGAGTAGGACGGGAGGGACAGACCAGGGCGGGACGGGAGGAACAGACTGTCCATCGGGCGGCCAGGGAGGAACAGACCGTCCATCGGGCGGCCAGGGCGGAACAGACCGTCCATCGGGCGGCCAGGGTGGAGACTTTCCCTCGGGCGGCCAGGACGGAGACTTTCCCTCGGGCGGCCAGGGCGGAGACTTTCCCTCGGGCGGCCAGGGCGGAGACTTTCCCTCGGGCGGCCAGGGCGGAGACTTTCCCTCGGGCGGCCAGGGCGGAGACTTTCCCTCGGGCGGCCAGGGCGGAGATTTTCCCTCGGGCGGCCAGGGCGGAGACTTTCCCTCGGGCGGCCAGGGCGGAGACTTTCCCTCGGGCGGCCAGGGCGGAGACCACCCCTCGGGCGGCCAGGGCGGAGACGACCCCTCGGGCGGCCAGGGTTCAAGAACTGGAACTGGCACCACCGGCTTGGGGACTGGAACTGGCACCAACGGCTCAGGCACTGGAACTGGCACAAACGGCTCGGGCACTGGAACTGGCCCTGGAACTGGCACCACCAACTCAGGCACTGGAACTGGAACCACCACTGGCTCCGACTCAGGAACAGACACTGGCTCCGGCTCAGGAACAGACACTGGCTCCGGCTCAGGAACAGACACTGGCTCCGGCTCAGGAACAGACACTGGCTCCGGCTCAGGAACAGACACTGGCTCCGGCTCAGGAACAGACACTGGCTCCGGCTCAGGAACAGACACTGGCTCCGGCTCAGGAACAGACACTGGCTCCGGCTCAGGAACAGACACTGGCTCCGGCTCAGGAACAGACACTGGCTCCGGCTCAGGAACAGACACTGGCTCCGGCTCAGGAACAGACACTGGCTCCGGCTCAGGAACAGACACTGGCTCCGGCTCAGGAACAGACACTGGCTCCGGCTCAGGAACAGACACTGGCTCCGGCTCAGGAACAGACACTGGCTCCGGCTCAGGAACAGACACCACCGGCCCAGGAACAGACACCACCGGCTCAGGAACAGACACCACCGGCTCAAGTGTGTGCGTAGCCCACACACACCACATGGCTGTGGCCATAATGGCCAGTGTCGCGGTCACTGAGGGCTCAGGCTCAGGAACAGACACCACCGGCTCAGACACAGGCTCGACGGCGGCCATCTTGTCAGGGGACACAGGCTCGGCAGGCGTGACGTGAACAGGCTCGGCGGTGGCCATCTTGTCCGAAGACCCAGGCTCGGCAGATGTGACTTGAACAGGCTCGGCGGCAGCGACGACCATCTTGTCCGAAGACATAGGCTCAGGAACAGTCTCTGGCTGGGCAGACGTGACGTGAACAGTCTCTGGCTGGGCAGACGTGACGTGAACAGTCTCTGGCTGGGCAGACGTGACGTGAACAGTCTCTGGCTGGGCAGACGTGACGTGAACAGGCTCTGGCTGGGCAGACGTGACGTGAACAGGCTCTGGCTGGGCAGACTTGACCTTCCTCCTTCTCCGCCTACGATGGCAAGGCGGTAGCACCGAGCCCACCGCCTTAGGGGAAGTTCCACTCACCAGCTCAGGTGTGTTGGTAATCTTCTCAGGAGACCCAGACGTGACTGCTGTATCCCACTGACTCCGATGCTCAAGGTATCTGGAAAAACCCCAAAAGTCCAGGATTTCCAGACCCTTCATTTCCCACCCCGGCAATGGGTCATCAAGACAGGAATTAAAAATTTCTTTTAATGCTGCCTCATTGTATCCCATACCTCTTGATAGAGTCCAAAAAAATTGAGCTAGTCCACCCACCGACTGTCCCTGTTGGCGTAATGATGTTAGATTACTGAGTCGTCCCCTCCTCTCTTCATTGGTGGTAGGGGAACAGATTCGGAAACCCGTACTGCTGGATCTAAACATACTTCTTTTTGCTGAGTCCTCGAAATGGCTGGTTCGTTCTGTCACGTAGCGACTAAAGAAACTCAGGGAGGACTCAATTGCAAAAAGGAAAATAATGTTTATTTACAAAAGAGAAAACAAAACACAAAACAAAACCCACAAAGGGGAAAACATAACTAAATACAAAACAACAACTTCAAAAAGGAACATACCAAACGGGTCACGGGAGAACAGGAGAACATTACAAGACAACGAACCAGCACAAGACTACAAACACAAGGAGGCTAAATAGGGGAACAAACAAAGGAGGGTAACGAACACAACAGGTGGGGCAAATTAACCAATAACTGGATAACAAGATGGGAGGGGCTAAACGACAGACACGAGCACATGGCTCAACACAATAAAACACCCATGTGCATGACAAGACAGGACAGGCATGTGACAGTATCTTTAGGACCTAAAAATGTTTTGACAACAGTTTGTATTTGGACAACAGAAGAGTTGTGAGTAACACTTTCAGTTCCCTGAGATCTTCTCTTAGCCCCACAAACCTCCACTGAATCTACAGGCTCATCAGTTACTGATTGGATGGCTACATCTGTTTCAAAGAAAGCTTTTAAGTCATGATAATTGTTATCAGGCTGACTAACTTCTTCCACATCAGTTTTTTCTGCATCTTTGTTGCGGTTTACTTTCTCAGTCACAGAAGATAATCTAGTACAGAGCTCTTTGATCTGTTTCTCTAGCTCTGAGTTGCGCTTAGACTGTTCTGTAGCTAGTGTTAAACCAAATTCTCTGTGACAACAGATAATGGCTTTCACATGGTTCTTGCGAATACTTTCTCCTAGTACCTTCTTACAATCTTTAATTGACCATACTTTATCTGCATCAATGCCAAATTTCTTTGTTAAATTCAATCTGACTGGCTCAGTCACGATGGAGTCCATGTGCTCTGATAACAAAGACTTGAATTCACTATCTGTCCAAAAAGGTGTAATCTGTCTAGTACTTTTCCTAAACATTTTGTGAATTTCTGTTACCACAAACAAACACTAAACTTCTCTGATCAACAGAGAGTACACGTTAACACAGATCAACTATTGTTAACCTTCTTTGCCCAGAGCAAAGGATAACACAAATAACTAGCACTTTATGCTAAAACTTCCCTGCCTGACAAGACCAGAGGATAAATTTCATCTCTAAAAGACAACTTTTTTAGAGGCTAACTTAGTTAACAAAACCCTGCAGCTGTTTGTTAACTACTTCTCTGAACGGCGCAGAGGAAAACAAATTTGTACTGGTCTGCCTCGGTTCTTTGAATAGAGTGAAACTCACCAAATCGTTGGTTGTACAGAAAACATTCGTCTGGAACTCAGTCAGCTTTGTTGAGATCTTTGAGCTTGAAGTTTCAAGATTCAGTCTGGAACTCAGTCAGGCTTTGAGATCTTTTTGGAGCTTGAAGTTTTCAATCTGGAGGAAGCTGGAAAGATTCAGTCTGGCAATCTTTGTCAGATCTTTGAGCTTGAAGTTTCAAGATTCCGTCTGGAAAAGTTCATTTTTTTTGTTGAGTTTCAGTTTCTCCATCCAGGTCACACGGCACCATCTGTCTTCAAAGCAGACCAGGAGACGTTGGGATCACGTTCAAACAGAAGAGTTTCTTTATTTGAGCGCGGCTGCGGTGCTTCCAACATAATCTAACTCTAATACAGAATGCATTGTAGTTATATACATTCCAAGGGAGAGGGATTACATAGAGGTGGAGACTCTGAACAAAGCATGCAAATGAAGTAGGAACACACCTTACTCTGAGTCCAATTGAATCAGCATAACTATTCACATGCTGATACTGGCCAGGCACTCCAATTCCAAGAGCCATCCCAGACCCATTAAAGACAAAAGGTGAAAGTCAATCAACCTAACGATTCAACGTCTGGGCTCCAAAAGGTGAGAATCAAGTGATCTGACTTATTTAAAACACAATAGAGAAAACAGGTCTGGAAGGAAAGGAGACTCTTGCTGGAGACTCAATAAATCAGTCTATAAACTTTATCAGTTTATATACTATTGCAGTGGAAAAACTAAATTAAACATTTAATAAATATGTAATACAACACCTTCTATTTCTAGA
Organism: Rutilus rutilus; assembly: GCF_951802725.1. Lineage (NCBI taxonomy): Eukaryota > Metazoa > Chordata > Actinopteri > Cypriniformes > Leuciscidae > Rutilus > Rutilus rutilus. The sequence continues at coordinate 3,491,521 of NC_140233.1, forward strand.
TGACAAAGACAAAGTTTCTTAAACGCTTGTTCTAGAAAATGAAGAACAAAGAAATGTGCATCAGGTGTACTTTGTTTTTGTATGTTTTTAATTAATTTATGAAGCCACTGCCAACTTTATCGTTACATGTTGCATTGTTATATTATAATGCCATCATATTCTATGCAGGCAATTAGCTTACTGCGCTGTAAATAGAAAAGCCTGACAATATCACTGCTAAAATACCTTGAAGTATTGGTATTCCGCCATGTTTCTCAGTGACGCCCTCAACTCGTAAAGATCGGGGCTTAGAGAAATTCCCGAGCTCCCCACTGGTATTTACGACATTGTGATGGCATCACGTTGGGGAGAAGTGGAGGAAAGGTAGCCTCAGCCTAGTATTATGGTGCGTTCAAGTCATCTCGTAAAGATCGTATTTACGAGGTGACTTGAACGCACCATAGTTAACACAGAACGTTCCCCTAATGTTATTTTTTGGTTATTTCTTTGGGAACCAAATACTTACGTTAGGGGAACGTTCTTTTTTGGTTTTATTTTTATGTAACAATAAAATAACGTTCCCAGAACGTTGCTGGGTGGTTACCATAAAAAATAACGTTCTGGGAACCATAAACTACATTTTACATTTACATTTTTATTCATTTAGCTGACGCTTTTATCCAAAGCGACTTACAATTGCTATATATGTCAGAGGTCGCACGCCTCTGGAGCAACTAGGGGTTAAGTGTCTTGCTCAGGGACACATTGGTGTCTCACAGTGGATTCGAACCCGGGTCTCTCACACCAAAGGCATGTGTCTTATCCATTGCGCCACACCAAACTAACATTCTGAGAATGTTCTGGGTACCAAAAACTAACGTTATGGGAACCAAAAATTGTTAGCTGGGAGGCTACCTTTCCTCCACTTCTCCCCAACGTGACGCCATCACCGAATTGCGTAAAAACTAAACCGTTAATACCAAAAATGTAAAAAAACTGCTCTTTAAGACCATTTTTGAGACATTTTAAAAATGATATACATATCTTGAGTGATTTATGTACCCATTAATTGACAGTGGTGGTTAACCTGCAACATGGGCTTTAACCCTCTGAGGTCGGCAAATGCGCCGGCGCGTTTTGCTGGATTTTCTTCACATTGTAGCACTATAAACTTAAATTACTCCGTCATTTATGGTCATACAGAAAAAAGAAATATAAAAAAAGAATCTGTGATATTTCTACTTTTGTATGTGTCCACTTACAATCAAATCAAAACATTGTGCTTTTGTAAAATAAAGAAAATAAACAGGGTGAGCGTTCTGCCTCTCCGTCGCGGTGAACTTTTTTTTCTTGAGCACGTCTATAAACCAAAACAAAACTCAGCGAATACTTGTCACACATTTATGAGCCATATACCTTTATAAACATTTAAGTGTGTACTTTTAAATGATCAGATTCAAACTGAAAACAAATATTCTCTGTTTAAGTAATTTGTATAAAACCAACAAGATGTCCAGCTTCTCAAACGCTCCCTAATTATTTTTAATTTGAACACGCCCACTCGCGCAAAAGAGATTCACATGCAAATCTCCACATGGAACGCGAACGCACTCGTTACCTCAAAAACAAAACACCAAAAAACTTCACAAGTCTCTGCTTTTCGTCGAGTTTGAAACGTGCCGTGAGCTTACATTGGATTTAGGCTACCTCAGAAGAAGAAGAACGCGATTTGAAGACAAGAAAGATGTAAGGTAAGAAATTCTTACATATTAGTTTGTTATTGTTGCATAAATTTCACATTGCAGTTGAACTGTTGCTAGATATATGGTGAATATTATAATATTTAGACCCGTTTTTACTGTTACTGTGTTTGTGGATATCTGCTCAAACGTAGATATGGTAACCATAATGTTTTATATTTGAGCGCGATCGTGTTTGAATGTATCATATTTTGGATCGCGATCGCGTTTGAAAAGCAAAACGCACCAAACGGCTTCATGGTTTTACTATTATCTCATTTCATATCATCATAACGAATGGAAACATTTGAAGTAACATGATAATCAATATATTTTTCTCTAGCTTAGTTGTTACTGAAATCTTTTGGAAGATTTATAGGCTGCTATAGGTTATTGTTATTATTATTTTATGCAGCACTGCGCATAGCCTATGCTTACAAGGCACAACAAACCTGGTGTTCATTATATTATATATTGTTGGAAACATTTGTGTGTGTGTGTGTGTGTGTGTGTGTGTGTGTATTCTGTGAATTTTAAAAAGCAATTTTAACCAGAAAAATCTAAAATGTATTCCCAAAATTGTGCAGGCCTTTCTCTTGATATCAGTATGTTCACTTTTTTTTTCTTTCAGGGCCCAGATGCCACTGAGTCCTGCTGACTTCAACATTCACATGAGTCTCTGTACATGAACATGGTAAAGTGAAAATCAAACACCTTGGAAATGAAAGGTATGTACAATGTTTTTAGGAATGGCACAAAGGTCTCTGTCTTTGGATCATTGTTTTCAATAAGTGCTTTTTTGTCATTTGTTGTGTATGTTTGGATTATGTTGTGTTGTAAATAAATCCAAACAATCTAAAAGCCATTATTTTTTAAATCTCCTCATTCTTTGTGCAAGGTTGCTCAGAATGACAGGGCCTGATAGCTCCTAATAGGGCCGTTAGGGGAGGGTCTTTGTCTTTCTCAGGTGTGAAAACCATACATATTAATAAGCTCCCGCATAAAGCTTTCTCACACAAAACACGTCGTAAAATTTTTAAATCAATATATTGTCTTATCTGAATGAGCAGTCAGGGTGATTTTCACATAGTTTTAGAGCAAATATTCTAGGCTACGTGATACAATTTTCAAAAGTCTTGTGAAGAAATAATCAGTATGGGTTTCATGACCTTATTTCATTGAGAATTTTTTTATTTATTTTCACAAACCACGCATAAATGTCATTATCTCAAAACTACAAACTTTTACACACATGCTGCTGATATATTATTGTAGCAGAGTTTGTGCTGAATAAAGTGTAATCAGACTTTAGCCATGAAAATGTCACAAGTAACAGAAATAACCACAAATGTCAGAACACCTCCAGGGCCCAGAAAACACCCCAGACCCCAGAGGGTTAAATGAACCGAAACACAGCGTATAAGCTAGGCTACTGGCCTCACAGACCTGAGAAATATACACTCACCTAAAGGATTATTAGGAACACCTGTTCAAATTCTCATTAATGCAATTATCTAATCAACCAATCACATGGCAGTTGCTTCAATGCATTTAGGGGTGTGGTCCTGGTCAAGACAATCTCCTGAACTCCAAACTGAATGTCAGAATGGGAAAGAAAGGTGATTTAAGCAATTTTGAGCGTGGCATGGTTGTTGGTGCCAGACGGGCCGGTCTGAGTATTTCAAAATCTGCTCAGTTACTGGGATTTTCACGCACAACCATTTCTAGGGTTTACAAAGAATGGTGTGAAAAGGGAAAACATCCAGTATGCGGCAGTCCTGTGGGCGAAAATGCCTTGTTGATGCTAGAGGTCAGAGGAGAATGGGCCGACTGATTCAAGCTGATAGAAGAGCAACTTTGACTGAAATAACCACTCGTTACAACCGAGGTATGCAGCAAAAAAAATTACCGCAAATTAACTCAAAAATTACTTTCTTTTTAATTATTCAAAAATGGCATTATTTTATATGAAAAAGTTAATAATTATATTTTATTGGAAAAATATTTTGAGTTTGTCTTGTATATATTTTTTGGATTAGATCAGAAAACATTTTAATCTGTCATATGGTAATGTTACAATGAACCCCGCCGCCTATGGGGCATGTTGTCACGTTTCACTTCCATTCTTTCAGGGTAAATCAAGAAAAAAAGTCTACATTGTTTTAATGAAACAAAACCACATAATTGTACTAGACGTGTGTGAAATTAATTTCTCCCAAACTGAGAAAGCGTTAGGTTGTGCTTCTCATTCACTTTTATAGCTCTGTGATCTTACTGGATGACAACTAGTCACTCAATTGTGTCTGTTTTTATTTCTCATAAAGGTTTTATATTACTTAATACCCCAAAAACACATAACTGAGAACTTTATCAACCTGTGAAAATGATCGTACACCACCTCACTAGTGCAGAACATCCATCATCCACTGGATGGCAACACAACCATGCTGGATAAATCCAATCTCCCTTTGCTTGCTGAAAACACAAGAGAGGAAAAGTAGGAATCATGTCAGCTGGCTATTAATGCTCCTCTGAGACGATGGACGATGGAACAGTCATGGAGTTTCATCTTTATCAAGTATAAGTTTGGTATAAGCCTCCTGTTCTGTTCTGGCGCATGGGATTATTTCAAGCATTCATTAAAAGAGTTTTTCATCACAGAAGTCTCTGTCACAGTCAGAAGATCCTGTTCTTTTTTGTGCAGCGTGGAAATACATGCACCTCAAACGGAACCGTGGTTATATGAAAAACCTAGTTTTGCTTCAAAGGTTTGAGTTCAGTTAGATTTCGCTTAGATACTGTGTTTGAAGTCTGATCAGAAATAGCCTACAGTAAAAAACGTAATATTGTGAAAAAAATATTATTTAGAATAGCTGTTTTCTATGTGTGTAACATGTTAAAGTGATTAAAGCTGATTTTTCAACATCATTACTCCAGTCAGTGTCACGTGAGCCTTCTGAAATCATTCTAATATGATGATTTGATGCTCAAGAGACATTTATGATTATTATCAATGTTAAAAACAGTTATTTATGTGGAAACGGTAATGCATAAATTTTTCAAGATTCTTTGCTGAATAGAAAGTTCAAAAGAACAGCATTTATTTGAAATAGAACATTATTTTTTACTTCCACGTTTGATCAGTTTAATATGGAAGCTTGTTTCCGCCACAGAATAAAACTTTTTGAAAGATAATTGCAATTAGGGGAACTTTTATGTCCCCAGGTTATACATTCATGTTAAAAATACTATATTATAAAAAAAATTGTTTAGTTATTTAAAATAAAATGTATTGCACCACCAAAAAATGTTATACACTAAAATCAGTATGATTTCCATTTTTAAAAATGTTTTCATTACTAATATTTGGCTACTCAGGCCTTGTCCCCAACCCAGACTTTAAAACTTATCTGCTCTGAAAATTTGATAAAATGTTATCAGTTCATTAAAAAATCACAATATATGTTTAAACAGTAACTTAAAAGGGAACTTGATGCATAATTCGGGTTCATATCTGTGCAATTAGTGAATATTTTAAACAATTTAGTATTGTCCACAACAATACTGTCATTACCGCGACAGTCTATGATTACAACAAGGATATTTTTGAGGGTAAGACTTGTTTATGCCGTAACCATGGAAATGAAGACTAGCAGGGGAGCACATGTCAGCCATGAAAGAACAGTGGTATTTGACGTCTGAAAAAGTAAGTAATTTAATCATGAATTCATTCTGATAATGGAGTAGACTTATTCAGCGTCATTACCATAAATGCTGTAGCAGCAATATTTTGATAAATATATATATATATATATATTCACATGATTTATGTGTATTTAAAGTTCTTTTTGTACTAGCTGTTGAGTGATGTTAGCAAATCCATGACCTAGCATCTTTTTTCCTGAAAAAAAATAAGAAATGTCATTACCGCAACACGTCATTACCAACACACAACTTGTTGTGATGGTAATGACAAGTGATGGTGGTAATGACATGTTCTGTGTCACTATCTATATCATATTATGTGTTTATAAATTAAGTTAAAGAAGCATAATAGTGTGATTTTACAATGAAACTTAAGTGAGATGCCTTACTTCCTAAAACTATTTTTTCTTATTTTTAATTTTTAACCAGAATGGCTCCCAAGAAATCAACTGAAAGGTTTAGAGATTATAGATTTTTTTTTTTTAAGGAAGATCCTGTAAAATATCAGCAGTGCATTGACAGAGAAAAGGAAAGATACAAAAGAAGAAAAGAAACAGGAAAGCTTAAAGTAATCTCACAACTTTCAAAACGGGAGCAAAGACAGAAACGCAAACAATGGAGAGTTAACCAAACCAATAAAAGAGCCAATGACATTTTCTAGGGTCACTGAAATCACAGACCAACTGAAAGGTTGTTGGTGTGCTGTGAAATATGACAGGGAGGTATATCCCGGAATAGATGTGGATGCAGAGAATTGCATCCTTGTTAAAACTTTGAGTCGTGTAGGCCAGAACCGCTTCTTTTGGCCTATGAGGGATGATATTCTGTGGTATCAGCCGCACGATTTTCTGTGTTTTATCCCACCACCTCACCCAGTGACGAAAAGGCACATGATGCTGCCAGTAGATGTCTGGGAGAAATTGTTCTCCCACTGATAAGAGATCTGTCAAGAGGGCGGTCCTTGGAGATATATAGTTCTGGATATTCATGTTTGGTCAACTAGTGTGCTCTCTCCCTCAACTTTTTTACTACCTCTTTTTCTGTCAATTTTATAACAAGGACAATTCTTTATGAAATTAAATTAGCTTATTTTAATTCCATGAGCAAGTTCCTAAGCAAAAACATTGGGTCACCACAATACTCCCACATGACACACAATGGCATGGCTGGAGTTAATCTTCAGGACACTTTGCTCATTGAGTGACTACACTACGCCTGTCATTTAAACTAGGGCCCAGCATCTCTTTCTCTCCACATCCCATCCATCTCCCTTTATCATCTCTAATTCACATTTTGAATGTTCAAATACATGTTTGAAAGCAAACACATTTCATTATGCATTGTTAGTTTTTAACCCAAACATATAATATTTCACCTAATGGTAATAGTCATAGTTATGAAATGTTTATGAAGGATATTTTTATGCTGTTTTATCCCATTGTGACAATTGATTCTCTTGAAAATATTGTATGGTTTCTTCATGATTGAAATAAACATGTTCAAGTTGATGGTTGTGTCATATTTATGTATATCTCCTCACATCTGTCCATTTCTTTCAACAACACTCACCAGTAGTCATTATTTAAGCCTTTAAATTTGCTTTATGTATCAGTGCACTTTTCATTTATGTCATTACCAGAACAGTATGTCATTACCGCCACGTTGCTTAATTTACAGCAAACATACCTTTAAAACTGTTTTATGTTCAATCTTGAGGTGCTACATGAAAAGCCTAATGAAATACTCATCCACCTATTCAAAGAAAAAACATCTAAAATTAATTTTCCAGAAACTAAACAAAAGTGTGCTTTGATGAACACAGAAAAACACATTTTGATGGTAAGAACAAGAAAATATATGTAATTCGCTGAATGGAAACATTTTGTTTTTTACACGTATTGTTGAAGGTTAACAATGTTTGCAAGATAAATGAGTTTAAATGATCTCCTTGATACATTCTTTGCATTATGAGACTTTTTGATGTTGTGATGGGAATGCCGTTTTGCAGTGCCAGTTGGCAAATAGATATAAAATACTCAAATTATATTTAAGCTCAGTCGTGGCCATTATTATATCTGTACATCAAAGCATGTAAACATTGTCTTGACATAATTCTAACAAAATTCAACCAAATTTCATTCATCAAAATATAAGATGGCAAAATAGCCCCCAATTCGCCTTTGGCTAAGCCACACCCTAGAATGTAGATTGACCAATCACAGCGCAGCCAAGAACGAGCTCCCACAGAGGTCCGACACTTTTTCACAGCGCTCCATTGACTTTAACACAGGCGTCTCATATTTTTGGTCTCGGCAGGCTATTACCGTCGTAGTTTTATCAAAAATATGGTTAAACGTTGTGCCTGGGGCATTTGTAACACAGATACACGTTTCCCAGAGAGGTTGGAGGGGGGTGTCCGTTTTTTTCCCTTCCCAAAACCGAAGTCAAATCCTGACAAGTGTCATCTTTGGATTAAACTGTGTGGACGGTCCTCACAGTCAGCTAAACCCCTCAAGGATCAACAAGCACACTTTTGTGTGCTTTAGGTACATTTTGCTTTTAACCTTACTGTGAAGTTATACTAGTTAGACAGTTTTATGCTGTTTTAGGTTATGATTTCGGTTCTCTACCCTAATTAATGAAGAATCAAGGTGCAAGCAAGCAAGCTTAGCGATAGTTTAGTTATCACGTAAGTCAGGATTGTATGTTTTGACTAGAGGCTGGATGTTAGCTAACTTTGTTATTCAAGATACAAACACCTAACGTTAATGTTACAGACACGCTGTTGTGGTAGTTTTGAAGGTGAATAACGTTACCGCCACCGTGTTGACACAGTCGAACAATATGAAGTTGTCGGACGTAGCAACAGTAACTAAGGGGGGCGGGGCTTAGCCAAAGGTGAATTGAAGAATCATCCATAAAGTCCAATTCTAAGGAAAAAAAAGATGGATTTTTTTTTTTTTTTTTTACCTCAGAATAGTTTATATCTCACTGTTCTGACTTCATAACACGCAATTGCGACTTTATATGATGCAATTCTGACTTCATATCTCCCAATTGCGTATTATAAAGTCAGAATTGCGAGATATAAACATGTCCGAATTTCAAGTATATTTCTCGCAATTGCGAGTTTATATCTCATAATTCTGACTTTATAGCACGCAATTGCGACTTTATACCATGCAATTCTGAGATAAAAAGTCAGAATTGTGAGATTAAAAAGTCGCAATTATTTACTTTTTTCTTTTTCACTCTGTGGCGGAAACAAGCTAGGTTTAATGAGTCCATGATGAATAAAAGTATAGGCTATTAATTTCCACCCCAAACATTTGGATGAATATTTCTAGTGTTGTTCGACTCCACCAGCAAGTTGTATAGTGATGTCTAACAAAACTGGTTTAAGAAAGTTGAATGATTACCCTGATCATGAACTATATTTACACAGTGCCTCAAAGAAAACCAATGCATTATAACGGTGGTCTAATAAGCCATTGCATTTCCATCGTTCATGCCCAACAAAACAGCAGGGTAATACTTTTTGGAGCCCATTTTTGGAAGCCACGTGTCAAATTTCACTAATTAAGCAACATTTATTCTTCGGAGCACTTTTTTTTTTTTTGCCAGCTGAACACGATACTTGCTTGTCCAGCAGAAAATATGCTTTCCCGAAATCTTGGGAAGAGCAGTAGTCTCTGTGTGCCAGGATTTCCCGTCTGTTCCCTGACCTTGGTGTTCCTCCATCTCAACGCTTCACCAGTCCAGCTCTCCTGCCAATCTCTCATTCTGAATGTTTTCTTCATGCAGAAGAAGAACTGAAGGCACTAATAACAGAGTGAATGTGAGCTTTCTCTCCTGTTTAACTGCTGTGATGAGCGAACAGACGGCCATAGCAGATCCATCTGGAAGATTTCCTCAAAATCTGGATCTTCTCTGCTTTCAGCAGGAGTTTAGCAGGAGTGAGGATTCGGTCCTGGAAGTCTATTATTAAGTATTTCAGTAAGTTTAGTATTACTATGTCTTTATTTATTATAACGCTTAGCTTCAGAAGGCATTTTAAATACCCATTGGAGTCGTATGGATTACTTTTATGATGGATGGATACTCTTTTTGGAGCTTAAAAAACTTGAGGATTACAAAGCTGGGAAGAGCCAGGGTATTATTTAAAGGGGACCTATTATGCAAAATCCACTTTTATATTGTGTTTGAACATATTTATGTCTGCAGTGTGTGAACACAACCACAATTTTGTGGTAAAAATCCATCCTTTGTTTGTTCCCCTTTGTTTGAAGTTTTAATGTATTCTTATTAAAACTTCTAAAGTTATTCAGTCCAGAACAGTGAGTGATTTTCTGTTTATCTTTTGTTGTTGATTTATATTAACAGCAGTAGGTACTGTATATTATTAGTTTAAGCGCAATAAGACGTGAAAGGGAACTTAGTGTAATACTCACGGGACGCTCCGTCTGACATCCAGCTCTCTGTGCGTGAGCTTTGGGTGTGTGCGCTCAGAAAACCATATATCAGAAGTTTAAACTCATATGGCTTTATATGCATGCTGATAATAATGATGATGAAGAACTGTAATGTCACGTGACCACGATAGAGATGATCATCAAAACCAAACAGATGTCCTCTGGTGTGCCTCTTCTGGAAAGGGGGTGGAGCAGCAGCTCATTTGCATTTAAAGATACATGCACGACGACATTGAGTACATTATGTGATAATTTTCATGTTATGGGTGAACTATTCCGTTAAGGAATAAGAAAAAGATTCTGAGAATGTGGTTTAGCGCCACATTATATAGGAGGTGTTCCAGCACCTAATGTGCGCGCTTGAATGCCATTGGCCATTCCGGTGCAATGTGTTATTCCAATCAGGCTTCAGTATTTCTAGGAGAAATGTTTCCCTTTAGCGTCATAGGATGATGCAACATCGAGAGACCAATAGAAAGGGAGTTTTCAACCGCAAAAACACATTATGTGTGAACCGGCTCTAAAAGAATCGTAACATTAGTACTTATGACTTATGTCACATGATACACTCTAAAAAAAGATTTTTTAACAAAGATTATTGGAGTATGTTTTACAAAAAAAATATTATTTCAGTCTAAAATCAGGTTTAATTCAATGTGTTACTTGTCATTATTTGTGAAATTGACTTGTGTGAAAATTGTCTCTTTAAGGAACAGCCTCAAATTTAAGTCTCAGCTTCAATCTCATTCGTGCTTGCGAATAGGAAGATTTTGCATGAACAATACATTGAATTTCCGTCTTTTCTAGTAACAAAACAATGAAAAGGCTTCAGAAGACATGAAAAAATAAAGAAATTGCACATAAACATTTTGATAAATAGACACAAGGCACATCTTATGATAAAAAATGCAGTATTGTTGCGCATTTGACAAACGTTTGACTTGGTTTGAAATGCAAAAGCCGAAAAGCTTCTGAAATGCTTTCCACCAAAACCCTCTGAGACACATGAAACAGAATATTTTAATAGAAAAATACATTTATTTATACAGGGGTTCACAAACCAGGAGACCTGAAAGAAAATGTGATGCTGGGAAAGGTCTATAAAAGGTTCAAACTGGAAAACTGATTTTCCCAGAAGACAGAATGACTCTTAAATAGTTGTGTGTGTAATTCACATAAGAGTGTGTTTATGTGCTGTTTAGTAGTTAGTCAAATGACGAAGTGTTTCCATGTAAAACAGCACATTTGTGAATCTATCAGGCCTAAAAAACAAGCAAACACCACGACATGATGCTGCAGGGTGACGTGATTGTTATAGTCATGCTGTCGACGAAAACTTTATCGTTTTAGTTTATCGTCTTTGGTTTGAACGAGTCTTAAAGGGATACTCCACTTTTTTTGGAAATAGGCTCATTTTACAACTCCCCCAGAGTTAAACAGTTGAGTTTTAACCGTTTTCGAATCCATTCAGCCGAACTCCGGGTCTGGCGGTACCACTTTTAGCATAGCTTAGCATAGATCATTGAATCGGACAAGACCATTAGCATCTCTCTCAAAAAATGACCAAAGAGTTTCGATATTTTTCCTATTTAAAACTTGACTCTTCTGTAGTTACATCGTGTACTAAGACCGACGGAAAATGAAAAGTTGCGATTTTCTAGGCTGATATGGCTAGGAACTATACTCTCATTCCTGCGTAATAATCAAGAAACTTTGCTGCCGTACCATGGGTCCAGCAGGCGTAATGATATGATGCAGCGCCTGAAAATAGTCCCCAGCTGGGTAGACTATAGGATCGACTATTTTCAGACGCTGCATCATATCATTACGCCTGCTGGACCCATGGTTTATTACGCAGGAATGAGAGTCTTAGTACACTTAGTACTCGGCTAAATGGATTCGAAAACGGTAAAACTCAACGGTTTAACTCTGGGGGAGTTGTAAAATGAGCCTATTTCCAAAAAAAGTGGAGTATCACTTTAACGCTGCTTAGTGAATAAGATGAGGACAATTAAAAAGTGCATAAAATGCGATAATCGTTTTCGCTCAGCCCCAGTTAGCATGTCATATTTGAACTGCCATTACACAAGAATCTCGTTCGTTGCCGAGCGATGTACACATAGGCGTAATTTGCGGGTGGGACGGGTGGGACATGTCCCCACCACTTTTTGCTGAGGTCGATATTGTCCCCACCACTTTTGAAGCATATAATACAAATAAATAAAACATCTCCAGTTAACTAGCAGAGAATTAATTTCGTTCGTTTGTTAAATAAGAGGCGATCTAGCGCTCAAATGTGTTGTTTTTGAAATAAAGTGATCAAAGTGCCCGTTGCTGCTGCGATCAGTGTCGCGGATACTGTGTTCTCTTGTGGCTCGCGCACAGTCTTAACTCGGACGCGCACTTCAATCCATTGTGGAGACTCTCTCTATGCGTTCCAGTGAAATTACAAAACAAAATGCACACAAACGTGTCCCTGCCTGATATACAACCACTGATAAACTTAATCGGTTTTGATGAGAAAAGAAAAAAAAACCTATACGAGTGCGGATTAGAGCCCAGAACCTCTGACACGCTTGGCGAAAGTTCCGCCACTGGCCCATTTAAATTCACGCTTAATTTTGTCGGATCTACTAACAACTAATAACTTCTCGCCACTAACAACATATATTAGACCTCATTAAACGACAAATTAAACCCAATGTACTATTTAAATGGACTGCTGACCATCGTAATGTTATTGTACATACATCTGATTTATGATTTAGTATTGTGTTAGCAATGTCCCACCCACTTTTTAAAACAAAGTTACACAACAGGATGTAAAAAAACACACACAAAAAAAAAAAATGGACGGCAAGAGCGTCAAGCATCAGGTGAAGAAATCTTTCGAGATGGCTTCCACGAAATTCGGAGCTGACATCATGATCCCAATTGTGCAGAGGACTGTAAAAATGGAGAACGCCATGAGGCACAAACGATCGATCACCGCCGCCGCGAACTTCCATTCGTTACACACGTTCTCGTCCTCGTCCTGGTCGCGAAATCGTTTGGCGATATACCTCACTTCCTCTAGGATTTTGGCCAGTTCCAGTTCCAAAGCCCCACCCACGATGCCTCCACCTACTCCGCCCCTGATTCCAGCCCCGCCCCCTAGCGACGGCAGCGTCGACCCCGGCAACTGCACGTCTTCCTCAGTGGACGCCACGAGACGCCCGCAGAGCACACCGTCGTGAGAAGCGTAATGGACGCCCTCCATCCCTCTGAAGCCGATGTACAGCATGTTCCCACTGACGGACTGCAGCGCCCCCTGGCTGACCGACAGATCCACGCTCGACACACTCCCACGCCGGGGATGTTTGTTGTGACACGCCAGACGGATCCGGTCCTCGCCGGGCCGGCGCATGCGGAGAAACCAAGCACACCAGTTCAGGAGGAGAACGCGGGTCTAGACGAGAAAACACAAGCATGAACAGCCGCGTTTCCACCGAAATTACCCGGCCAGTTGATAATACCTAGAATATCAAAATCGACTTCTGGCGGTAGATCCTTTTCCTATTTAGCACCAAAACTTTGGAACAGTCTTCCTACCATTGTCCGGGAAGCAGACACACTCTGTCAGTTCAAAGCCAGATTAAAGACACATCTCTTTGACCTAGCATTCACATAACACATTATAGACTTCTATAATTCAATGTTAGGCTGCATAGATTAGGTCAGCTGGAACCGGGAACACTTCCCATAAATCCTGATGTACTCGTTAAATCATAAGAAGAATTGCATCTACGCTAATTTTAGTGTCTTTGTTTATCCTGAGGTTTTCCCGCAGCCTGCCGGATATCCCAAATATCTGTACTTGAGTATTATTTTCTCTGGAAACTTTTTACTTTAACTTCACAACATTTGAAAGACAAATATCGTACTTTTTACTCCACTACATTTGTGTCAAGGAGTAGAAAGTAGTAACGTTAGTCAGGGGTTGCATTTTGGTTGGAAATGAAAGTCAGGTTGAACACGACTAGAACACGTTAGACCTGCACGACTGATGTTGGTTTCTGACGTCAACACGATTTTCATTTTCAACCGCAATACAACGTCTGTCCAATGTTGGAGATTAATGTCAGTCTGACGTTGGATTCTGACATCAACCTGATTTTCATTTTCAACGTTGGGTTTGATCTTTTAAATGTGAATTTTGTCATTGTTTTGGAGCACACTAGCTTATAGATAACAGTAAGGCTAACATATTCATACTAAAAGCCAAAAAAAACTTTAAATAGGGCACTGTTTGAGGGAACAGCCACTGGGTGTCCAAAACCATTGTGGACGTTATTGAGTGACTTATTCAATCTCACATTCAATCCCACTGGAACTGTGTTCTAGAAATACATGTGATATTGATATGAGGGAAGGCAGGCATAGATTCAGAGGCATAAGCTACTGTAAGTATTACACACAACAATGCATTGACATTTACTTTTGATACTTAAGTACTTTTAAAAACAAGCACTTCTGTACTTTTACTTCAGTAAAAATCAGTCTTTACAACTTTTACTTGCAAATGAGTAATATTTGACCAGTAGTATCTGTACTTTCACTCAAGTAAGGAAGTTTGTCCACCTCTCCTACGTCACCAGATTAATTTGCCTAATCTTCCCAGTACTTTAGACTGCGGTGGAAACGCAGACAGCAACGGGTCTGGGGGAACATTTTTTTAACTCCATTGTTGATTCGAATAGCAAACAACTGTTACTGCGCGCACCGTCCGCAACAGATGGTGGTTGAAATCAAATGCGGCATGAACTCGACCAATCAGCATGTTCAGCGACCAAGTCCCACCCCTGAAAGTTCCTGAACTTTGAAAAAGTACTACCTCGCAAGAAGGGACTTTCGGAGGGGGAAATATTTACCCGGAGCTTCTTCTAGACCCTGGTTCCTGCGGTGGAAACACACCACAAAGTTCCTAGTTTCTGGGGAAAGTTCCTGCGGTGGAAACGCAACTAATGAAGTAACGATCTCATCCATGCAAATACTACTGTGTTTCGTGATTAGTTTGTTTGAGCACTATTTGCATAACTCAAAGATTCGCTGAGTCAATATGACTGAATCAATGCAGGTGACTCATCATAATGCTGTAGGAATTTCTGGAGGCGTACGCGGCTTCCTCCTAATTGGTGCTTGAATATTCATTGTCATTCTACACAACGAAGGCCTGACAAATATTATTCAAGCAAAAATGGAAATTAATATTTCATGTTGGCTAGGTTAAGAGTGTGCCTAGAAAACAAATTTGCACAAAGTTTTGTTTCCTAGTGTCCAGACTCATGGATTTGTTATGAATCGATTCTGATTCACGTCAGACATCCATCCATCCAGCCTCTGTAGAATGAGGCGAGAAGGACACTTTAACCTTCAACACCTTTAGTACAGAGAGAGAGACACTGTTGTAACTTTACTTTTATTATAATATATATATATATATATATATATATATATATATATATATATATATATATATATATATATATATATATAGCAATATATACAGTATCCCCCAGAAGTATTTGGACATTAAATTCACAATTTATAATATATTAATAATGTATGGAATAAAAGCAAAATACTAAGATAAAAAATAGGATAAATAAATTAATATATTTGTAAATAAATTAATAATATTTATTTACAAAATGTATTTAAATAAATAAAATAATGATAATCTAATAATATAAATATTATATTAAATGTACTATAATAAAAATAAATAAATAAATAAATACAGTATATATTTTTTATTTTTGTAACAAAAATGAAAAATACACACAATTAAAAATATAGCAATCATTTATTAAATAAAAATGAAACAAGCAAACAAACAAACAAATAAAAATGGGATAAATAAATTAATGCTTTTGTAGCAAAATTTTTAAATGTATTACTAAAAATATATATTAATAATGTATGAAACAAAGTACTAAATAAAAAGTGAAAAACAAAAAAACTTACAAACAAATAACTAATAGATAAACAATAACCAAAATTTAAAATTAAATAAAAAATTATAAAAACTGTGATAAATTAACAAACAAACAAATAAATAAATGCTTTGGTAATATAAAGCTTAAGTAGCAAAAATACACACAAATTTCAAATATATGCATAATGTATTAAGTAAGAAAATGAAATAAAAAGCTAAACAAACAAACAAACAAACAAATACATATATAAAAATAAAATGGGATGGGATAATAAAAAATAAAAAGCTTCAGTAATGTAAAGCTTTTATAGAAAAATTTAAAATACACAAAAAATATATTAATAATGTAGGAAATAAAATACCAAATAAAAAGTGAAACAAACAAGTAAATAACTTACTAATAAATAAATAATAAATAAAATTAAAAATTAAGTAAAAAAATTTCAACTTAAACAAATAAATAAATGTAGCAAAAAGTAAAAAAAAAAATACATGCACAATTGAAAATATATTAATAATGAAATAAAAACAAAACACAAAAAAGAGAGGAAAAATTAAACAAACAAATAAATCAGTTTGAGATAGTGATGGAGAGCGTTTCTCTTACCCATCGTGGCATCTTGGCCCCGTCAGGATCGTGATAGTGATACTGCAACACCAGGACTGTAGCGATGACTGACAGACCCACAATCACCATGGTGGTCGCAAAATATTGAGCTGAAACACACACACACACACACTCCACTAAATCCACTACAATCCCTGCATGTAGATGAAGCATTCATGAGATCTTCAGCGGTGTGTGTCTGAGCTGTGAGAAAACACACTGTGCCATTACAGAACGTCAAGCGTCAGTAAACCCAATCTAATCTGATCCCGAACCCTGGAGAATCTCTCAGTCCGGCACAATTTCACTAAAATGACTCATTGTTTGAACTGATTTGTCATAGTTGGTGAGGTGGAAATATTCAGTTAATAATAATAACTTAAATTTGCATCTGTGACTCACACAATTCCATCATGTGATGCTGTTTTTTTATCCTAAAAGTGTCAAACTAATTTTATATCTTATTTTATTTTATTTGTATTTACTATTGACTTTTTATAGTTTGCAAGTTTTCCAACCCTGTTATAACTTACATTTATAAGCAGATGCTTATATCCAATAGAGGAAAATTCATATATCAAATATCAAAATGCAGGACTATATAGAATACAGATTTACCATAAATAAAGTAAATAAGGATATCCAACATTTGATGCATTTAAAATTAGGTTATTTTTATGTGATGTTAATTTCATATTTATGGCTGTTATTGCTTTTGAAATAAAGTCGCATGACTCCATTAATGCAAAGTGCCAACAGCATGAACATCACTAAAGTCAAACAGATTCTAGACAAGCTTGGTTAAAGAAACATGTGAAATGGTCTTTTCTGTGAGGTTATTGGATGGGTTTTCCCTCTGTAACGGTGTGTTAGCGGACAGACAGATAACATGTCAGGGCCGTTTCAGGGTGAATGACTGCACTGGTTTCTAACAGGCCCGTTCGTGAATGATACACAACCATGAAAGTGTGGCATCTCGATTTTCAGGGTCTCTAAAGAAGCGTCCGTCATTTCTCTCCATCTGTGCCACTCATTACCATCTGTTTAAACGACACAAGCCCCGCCCCCTCGCTGTGATTGACAGCTCCACTCACCAATCAGAGGCACTGAATCTGACGTGGCTGGCATGATCTCAGCCACCAGGAGCATGAAGACGGTGAGCGACAGCAACACTGTGATTCCTGTCATAAAACGGGACAGAAAAACACTTTAATATCTGCGTTCATTGCATGCTCCTGCAAAATTATTCTATATTAAGTAAGTATTAATTGTACAAGTTAATTGTAAGTTTCTGAATTTGTCTAGGCTAACTCTTAGCAGCCTGCAATTAGATTCATTAAAAATAATTTTGAAATTAGTTTACTGCAATTATTAGTAATCAATCAATGTTCTAATATTATATTTAATTATACACATACACACACAGTATAATGCTTTGTATATATTGTATAAAAAGAAATACCATTATTTTATATTTACTCGCTGACGTATCCCACAATGCCATGCGCTGGATTCCCATTTCAAACAAACCGGAAACAGTATCGAATGTGCTTTTGTAACATCTACTAAAAAACATTATTTGAGCAAAAAGTTGACCCAAAACTCACTAAAATTATTTAATGTTATCGTAGCATAATGCATACGGTCTCATATGCTATTCTTAAAAAATAGTATGCATTATACAGGACAGACTTCGCAGTATGCACTACACTGGTATTCTAGATGGAGCCACTGTCTTTTAAATGCTATAATGCGATACAGAAAGTCAAGGGATGCAGCACACACACACACACAGAACTAAGACACCATGAAATTAAAGACACACACTGAGCATTAGACGCTCTTGTATTGTAAAATCAGCAGTTCTCGTTTGCTGAATTCAAACCCATTTATCAGCAAGAGCAGACTTTCCTCAGGAGAGACATCTGAGGAGTAGCAAACTTCATTTAGTCTAATACTACTCATATTAAAGAGGTGTGTCTGCATGTCATGCGTCTCACCCAGCGATATCTTCTCCCCGGAGTCGGCTGGCAGCAGAAACACCAGCAGCGCGAGAGTGGAGATGAGCACGCAAGGGATCAGGAGGTTGAGCCCGTAGTAAAGCGTTCTCCTCCTCATGACCACGGTGAAGGTGACGTCAGGGTACGGCTCCTTACAGCAGTCGTAGAACTTCTCATTCCTCCTGCCTGGAACCTCTACAACACACACACACAGGTCAGAAAACCCTAGCAACTGCATAGCAACACCCAGTCACACCCCGATAACACCCTAGCAACACCCCGTCAACATCCCTAACACCCTAGCAACTGCATAGCAACACCCTATCAACCTCCCATAACACCTTAGCAACTGCATAGCAACAACCTGTCAACACCATCACACCCTAGCAACTGCATAGCAACACCCTATCAACCTCCAATAACACCTTAGCAACTGCATAGCAACACCCAGTCACCCCCGATAACACCCTAGCAACACCCCGTCAACGTCCCTAACACCCTAGCAACTGCATAGCAACACCCTATCAACCTCCCATAACACCTTAGTAACTGCATAGCAACACCCTGTCAACCCCCATCACACCCTAGCAACTGCATAGCAACACCCTGGTAACCACCTATAAAACCCTAGCAAACCAATAGCAACACCCTGTCAACCTCCCATAACACCTTAGCAACTGCATAGTAACACCCTGTCAACCCCCATCACACCCTAGCAACTGTACAGCAACACCCTGGCAACCCCCCCCATAACAACCTAGCAGCCACATAGCAACCTGTCAACCCCCATAACATCTTAGCAACTGCATAGCAACACCCTGTCAACCTCCCATAACACATTAGCAACACCCTGTCAACCTCCCATAACACCCTAGCAGCTGCATAGCAACACCCATTCAACCCCCATAACACCTTACAAACTGCCTAGCAACACCCTATCAACCCCCATAACACTCTAGCAGCCACATAGCAACAACATCTCAAGCCCCATAACACCTTAGCAACATCATAGCAACACCCTGTCAACATCCATAACTCCCGAGAAACTGCATAGCAACACCTAGGATTAAACAAACAGAACAGAATCAAACACAACAAAATCAAAGACAACAGAATCAAATACAAAACACTCAAAAAAGAACCAAAATCAAACATAACAGAATCAAACAACATCATAAGCAACAAAATTTAAACACAAATGAATAAAACACAACAGAATTAAAGAGTCAAACACAACAGATTCTGTATTTATCGTTAAAGGATCGACTTTCATTGAATGTTAGCAATAATCTTACTACAGGAAACCATTCATTTTTTAGGTCAGGTTTGGCTCTTTTTGATACGTTTCCAGAAATATTGTTTGTATGAGAACAGAAATCATGCCCGTCAGGATCTGTAGATCAGAAGGTCTGTGTGATCTGACCGCTCTTCTACACATGTGAGGGGATTCATTCTCCCAAAGGTACTGTACGCATCACTTTCAATTACATGAAGGCCACGGCCCATTGGTCAGAGTTCCATCCAATCAGCAGCCTCGATCAGACCATCACAGACCAGCACTGAAACCAGAACCACCAGCGAAACATCATACAAAGATATTTCTCAAGATTCCTGATCCAAGCCTGAGGATTATAATAATGATGTCCCCATGTCTAATCTTCATGCATGTGCTTTATGAGGGCAGCTAATTATTTTTCTGATCATTTATGCGAAGTCTCTACAGCTTCTGGCGCTCATAATCTGCACAAATAATGTTCTGGAAGACAGAAATGTCATATACATATCAGGGCATCTTGTGAAATACTGACTATTTATTTACAGATGAATGATTTCGCATGCAGTTATGAGGGAAATCTCTGCTTCATCTTTGTGTGCGTGTATGAAATTATGCATGACAGATGCTATTATGTAAAACTTGTTTGTTTCCATCCAGTGTTTCTGAACATCTGCCTCAAATCACACGTCTCACCTAAAACCAACTAATAAAAACACATACACTACCGGTCAAAAGTTTGGGGTCAGTAAGATTTTTAATGTTCTCACCAAGGCTGCATTTATTTGATAAAAAACAATAAAAAAACAGTAATATTGTGAAATATTATGACAATTTAAAATGACTGTTTTCTATGTGAATATCTAGTAAAGTGTAATTTATTCCTGTGATTAAAGCTGAATGTTCAGCATCATTACTCCAGTCTTCAGTGTCACATGATCCTTCACAAATCACTCTAATATGATGATTTGATGCTCAAGAAACATTTATGATTATTATCAGTGTTGAAAACAGTTGTACAATTTTTTTTCAAAATTCATTGATGAATAGAAAGTTCAAAAGAACAGCATTTATTTAAAATAGAATATTTTCTAACATTATAAATGTCTTTACTGTAACTTTTGATCAGTTTAACTCATCCTTGATGAATAAAAGTATTGATTTATTTTATTTATTAAAATTCTTACTGACCCCAAACTCCTGAACGATAGTGTTTAATGTTACAAAAGCTTTAGATTTCAGATAAATGCTGTTCTTTTCAACTTTCTATTCATCATAGCATCATGAAATAAAAATGTAAAAAACTGTTTTCAACATTGATAATAATCATAAATGTTTCTTGAGCATCAAATCATCATATTAGAGTGATTTCTGAAGGATCATGTGACACTGAAGACTGGAGTAATGATGCTGAAAATTCAGCTTTGATCACATACATAACATGGTATATGATTATGTTAAAGATTCAGCATGACTGTGTGAAACTCACCAACCAGATCCCATTCCCCGTTGGCGATGTAGCCGGTGATGTCGGCCTCCAACATCTGCAGGTCCAGAGACCATCCGCCGTACGTCCACGAGCCGAACTTCAGATCGCAGCGCTGGACGTCGAACGGGAACCAGCGCACGTCGATGTAGCACGTGCTCTTAAAGATCCCTGAACAAGTCAAGTCAGCTTTATTTCAACACACAGCGATGCCACTGAAGAACCTTTCAGTCAAATTTAAATTAAATTAAAAGAATGAAAAGGTTTATGCATTAAATTGTGAGTTATTTTGAACTTGAAAAGTTGAAAGAATGTGAGGAATATGCTTAAATTACTATTTATTTATTTATTGATCAAATCTAGTAATTTAAAGGTAAAAAAAAAAAAAAAAAAAAATGTAAAAAATATTATCAAAATGAAATAAAATAAGCTTTATGAAAAAAAAAAAAAAAAGAAGTATAATTTTAGGGCTTAGGATATCTAAAGAATCTTTTGTGGAATTGAAAGGGTCTATGGATGTTCAAGGTTTTTCATGGTTCATCAATGCCAATAAAGAACTTTTATGTTTAGGAGCGTATGTTAATCCAAAGCATAGCCAAAAATAATTCCCCATATATCGGCCGAAGACGAAGACATCTCGTGAAGACATCATCCCTCTGAAGACAAACGCCTGTGAATCTAGCTTGTTCCTCATTACTCTGAGTCTGAAGGCCTTCCACACACATTCTGTACTTTCAGGCTGAGACTCGTATGTGTGTGTGTATTTGTATTGATTTCTGTCAGTGGACAGGTGGCTGCTTCCTCACAGTAATCGAGACGACACACTCTGAGGTGAAAGTGTGTGTTTTCCAGGTGACAGGTGAGTTAAGGTCACCCTGAACCCTGTTAAGTCCACTAGGGATTAACGTCCCCGCCGCTGCCTTCGAATCACGTCACGCGGATCGTGTTTATGAGACGAGCGCACGTGAGCAGCGCAACAATGTGGCAGTGACCTCTGGGAAACTTGAGCCTTGGCTAGGATGATGAGAATAAATCAGGACAGGCTGGAGACGCGGTGCTGCGGATGGAAGCGGTTTAGCAGATTGACAGAAGTGAGTAGGTAAATTTTTATAACCTATTGTTACATGGAACTTTAGATATTTTGGAACTTTCTGTATTTTGAAACCAGATATTTTGGAACTTTAGGTATTTTGGAACTATAGGTATTTTGGAACTTTCTGTATTTTGAAACTTTTTGTATTTTGGAACTTTCTGTATTTTGAAACTTTTTGTATTTTGGAACTTTCTGTATTTTGAAACTTTTTGTATTTTGGAACTTTAGGTATTTTGGAACTATGTATTTTGGAACTTTACATATTTTGTAACTGTATTTTGTAACTTTAGATATTTTGGAACTTTAGGTATTTTGGAACCATGTATTTTGGAACTTTCTATATTTTGAAACCAGATATTTTGGAACTTAAGGTATTTTTGAACTTTCTGTATTTTGGAACTTTCTATATTTTGAAAATAGATATTTTGGAACTTTACATACTTTGGAACTGTATTTTGGAACGTTAGATATTTTGGAACTTTCTGTATTTTGGAACTTTCTATATTTTGAAAATAGATATTTTGTAACTTTAGGTATTTTGGAACTATGTATTTTGGAATTTAACATATTTTGGAAATTTGTGTATTTTGGAACTATGTATTTTGGAAATTTGTGTATTTTGGAACTTTGTGTATTTTGGAACTTTAAGTATTTTGAAACTATGTATTGTGGAACTTATTTTAAATAGATTTTTTTTATTTACATTCCCAGGAGGACTTGGAAAGCACGATAACTTAACACACCCACATGAAGACTTTATCTCATCATCATAACAGGCAGAAATGGTGAGTTTTGTCAGTATTTTACCTGGCGGCAGGTACTGGCAGTATCCAGAAGAGTTGATCAGCACGTTAGTGTGAAATGCGGCGTCAAATCTCTCATCAGCACTGTTAGAAACCAAAGACAAAGAAGAGGCTCAAATATACCAGAATTTTCTTTTGTGTCACGCTTTGATCACGACATCATTCCAGGGTTATTATTGTTTAATAAAACTAATTCAAATAAAGCTGGAATAAAACTAAATATAAATATTAGTTAAACAACTTAAAGGGTTAGTTCACCCAAAAATGAAAATTCTGTCAGTAATTACTCACCCTCATGTTGTTCCAACCATGTAAGTCTTTCGTTCATCTTCGGAACACAAATTAAGATATTTTTGATGAAATCTGACAGAATTTTGACTCCTCCATAGGCTTCCAGTGTGACCGAAACTCACCGGCCCAGAATAGTTGTTAAAACATCGTTAAAATAGTCCAAGTGACTACAGTGGCACTACATTAAGTTTATCATGCGACGAGAATACTTTTTGTGCGCAAAAACAAACAAAAATAACGACTTTATTCCACTATTCATTTCCTTCTCTCTGGATGTCTAGTTGGTTTGCGTAGTGTTTTTGCGCTGCGCGTCTGTGTTGCACGTCATCACGCAACACACACATGACCGGCGTCGGCCAATAGTGAGCCTACGTGGTGACGTGTAACACAGACGCGCTGCGCAAAAACACTACGCAAACCAACTAGACATCCAGAGAGAAGGAAATGAATAGTGGAATAAAGTCGTTATTTTTGTTTGTTTTTGCGCACAAAAAGTATTCTCGTCGCTTGATATACTTAAGATTGAGCCACTGGAGTCACTTGGACTATATTAACGATCTCTTTAATAACTTTTCTGGGCCAGCAAGTTTCGGTCACACTGGAAGCCTATGGAGGAGTGAAACAAGGCTCAGATTTCATCAAAAATATCTTAATTTGTGTTCCGAAGATGAACGAAGGTCTTACGCGGTTGGAACAACATGAGGGTGAGTAATTACTGACAGAATTTTAATTTTTGGGTGAACTAACCCTTTAAACTAAATGAAAATTAGAAACATTGCAAAGCTTGGCAATAAACTGAAATAAGTTTGAGTTGAAGCTCTAAAATTAAATAAAAAATCTAAAACTGACTTAAAATAAATTACAGTATTTAAGAAAAAACATAAAACTAACAAAATGACAAAAGCATATCACAAGATGACTAAACATTAAACAAAAATTAACATGAAAACTGAAAATATAAAAAGCAAATTCAACATATTAATAAAACCAAAATAACACTGCATGATTCCCAGACATTCATTTGTGTTCATAAAATAAAATATAAATATTAATTGAAAAACAAAAATAAATTTGTAAAAAAATAAAAATGTTGCCTTGGCAATAAATTGAAATAAGTTTACGTTGAAACACTAAAATGATTAAATATAAACTACAACTGAAAAAATAAAAAATAAATAAAACCTAAATACCTTTATAAAGATAAAACTAAAATAACACTGAATCATTCCCAGATATTCGTATTCCTAATCATAATAAATAAGCACTGCACGTGTCCAAACTTTTGACGGGTCGTGGGGCGGATTGGAAGTGCATCACCTTGCAACTTTAGCAGGACAAACAGAACTATAAACCAGGAGCGGCGCGAGTCTGGAGTCAGCGAAGTAAATCACAGTTATTTAAGAAGCCACAAAACTGCCAAAGATGACAAAGTCACTGACGCCCGAGCGCAGCGATCAGAGAGAGAGAGAGAGAGAGAGCGAGAGAGCGAGAGAGAGACAGAGAGAGAGGGAGAGAGAGAAAGAGAGAGAGAGAGAAAGAGAGAGAGAGAGAGAGAGAGAGAGAGAGAGAGAGAGAGACAGAGAGAGAGAGAGAGAGAGAGAGAGAGAGAGAGGGAGAGAGAGAGAGAGAGAGAGATTCAGCCATGACAGCAATCAAAGGCCAAACTCCTCATTCACTGAACTTCCTCGCTCTTTTCTGACAGAGATGAAGGGAACATGTGCAAGAGACAAAAGCTGAGATCACATCTTCCACAGTGACATAAAACTATAATCAATGCGGTCTGATCATAAACACTGTAGCCTACAGGAGGTAAACAAACCCAGCACTGACCAGCATTCTTCATATCTTCTCGTGTTCACGTCAAGTGTCTTAGCTTGTGTTTAAACTGTGTAACCCAACCGGATGGACATTTTGTAAGCGATTAAAGTAATCATCAATCTTAAAGTATATGTGAAGGTCAAAATAAATGAGAAGTGCTGAGAATTAAAAAAACGGGCAGGTAATTTTCTCTGTAAAGGTTGAGTGAGAAACACATCTCAGTCTTCACTGATTTCCCTTAAATCACCGTAATCAATGCATTCGGATTGGCTATCGCTCACGAGTCCCGAATGGGACGGGAATTGACAGAAATCCAATAAAGATTTTCACACTTTCCGATTTTTAAGCTATTTGATGATGCAACATTTGCACAGACTGAAATTATCATAGCTATTGAATAATATAATTATATCATAATTACATAGTCAACTGACCTGATCCACATTAAAGTTTAGCCTAAAGATGTTTTTGCATACAATAATTAAAGAGGACCTATGATGCCCTTTTAGTCTTGATGTTGTTAGGCTCTACTAGAACAGGTTTTCCTGCTTGAATGTTGATTATTTTCCTCATATTCTTCATTTGTTGCGGCTCCTCTCTTCCCAGTCTGTCAGTAACGCTCTGGGATGTGTTTCCCGTACAACGCCGTAACTCGCTGCTTCACTATCATAGTGCAATGCATCGCTGAAGAAATCAACTAGCGAGTCACGACCGTTTCCCGAAACCATATTGTCGTA
>NC_140233.1:3522500-3535000 GCF_951802725.1 Rutilus rutilus
CTTGAGATCGCCTCTAAATGTCAGTGAGATTGCGTCGTAATTTACAGCTTATTTAAGGACCGGATGTGATTCATGACTTTTTCTCTGCTTGAGCTTCAAGAGGCGATTGAGAACGTAGATTGTCTGACATCATTGTTTTATTACTTGTACTTCTTTACTGTGAACTGAGTGTTTGATGGGATGTTTGATTAGAAAAGCAGATTTCCTCTGCTGTGACATGAGCAGGTGTCGTGGCATCAGGTGTGTTTTCGGGACAGGGTTTCAGAAATAGCAAAAGAATAATCACTGCAAATCACGAACGCAACTGGATCAGTGGCTGTGAAACCTGCGTGAAACTAGGTTGCAGATCTCTCATTATAAAACCATTGGCAGGACTTAAAAGTACAGCAGGAATTAGAGAAACTGCATGGCATTCAGGGTTCAGTTGCGCTCTCTTATATCTTGATTGGAAACTGACATGGCTCTTTCTCTCCCTCTAAATGGATTTTCATTTTCATCAAATGCTCCATCAGAGAGTGGAAACACTGTAGTGTGTATTTCCACCTGGTGCCAAAGAGATGCTAACATCACTCTCTGACAACACATTAGCAGAACATTAGCATCGTGCATCACTATTATTTACACATACACAAAATGTAATAAATAACAAAAAAATATTTTATATGAATGAATGAATGAATTAATTCATTAATGAATTAATAAATTCAGGTCAATACAGCATTTAAATAAATAAATACATATTAAATAAATTTGTCTAAATAAATAAATATAAAAAAGAAGCAAAAAAGCAATCCTAAAATTAGGTTATATTAAGAAATATTGCAATAAAATATATTTTTTTCAAAACAAATAAATAAATAAATATTAAAATAATTTCAAATATACATTAATATAAAAATATTTTGGTTAAAAAAATAATAATAATCATTTTGAACAAAAAATAAAAGATATTTAACATACATAAATGTTGAAATAAATATAAATATAACTTTTAATAAATAAATAAATAAATATAAAAAGTATATATAAAAATATGGAATAAATAAAAATAAGCATGCTGAATAAATAAATAAATTCACGTATATACACATAAAATCATTTCAAGTAAATAAATAAATTCAGGTCAATGCATATAAAATAATTTTGAATAAACAAAGAAATATTAAATAATTTTGGAAAAATAAATAAATATGTAATGGTAGTCTGTTTGAGAGGTGGTTAAACACGCAGCTGTTGTCGCATCAGCTGAAAACATCTGCCATGACGCAGCTGAGATCTCTAGCCATCACACACACGCTCATCCGAATACACACGCGTCACGGTTATAGCCTGCAAACATTACAGCACAGTGAGCGCACAAATACACACACACACTCCGCCAGACTCAACAGAGTGAATCCCAATGTTTGCCAGCAATTCAAACCTGAGCAAATGTGAGTTATCATTATCATATTAGCGTGAGCTCCTTAAACACACACTAGCAGCCAGCATTAATGAGTTCACATCATAGTGTGGTGAGCAAACTCATTATGTAAGCAGTAGAGAAGTAACTGCTTATAACAAGCAGAGTTGCTTATAACAGTAAGCAATAGAGAGAGAGATGCGAGACCTTCTCCTTCATGAGCTCTGTCAACAGATCCACTTCATTTATCTCATTAATATTCAAATTCACTCTCACACACACACACACACACAAGGTTTCCTCAGCCACCAAATATAAATTATATTGCAACCAAAACACCATTGAAAAGAGATTATCTCATTGGATTCCTCAATTTTAGGCTGCTTTGGATAAAAAACGTCTGCTGAATGAATGAACGTAAATAACAGAAGTCTTAGCTGAAATTATCTATAAAATATAAACATTTTTGTTTGATCTGACACCACAAGCCAAACTGCTCAATTCCAATTATCTATTCGTAACAATTCAATAATATAATTTAGGTTAGGAACAGCTGAGTGTGAGGAGGTGGGCTGGTCAAGGGTTGCATCAAGATTTTCTGACAAACTATTCAAAAGTTATTTTCTTTCAGATCTCATGAACTGTAGGTGGCGCTGTTCCCAAATTTGGCATGGCCCCTCAGATCATGGTTCCGATGAAGCGTACCAATTTTCGTTTCAACTGATCAAAGTTTGGCCAAGATACAGCCTCTGAACCAATTTCGGGTCAACCTAGTTAAGTTTGCAACATTGTAACTTTTGAACAAAGATGATGAATAAAAATCATGTCTGTGCAGATTAGTCCAAAGATCATCTGAGACCATCTTGAATGTGATCAGCATGAGGAGAGGAACCAGGTGTACTAAGTTTAATTTTTCTTGATCAAAGGGTTCAAAAGTTAGAAAAGTTTAGAAAAGTGGATTTTTTAACTGGTGGTGGCGCTGTAGAGTTGGTCCTAGAGACTCCAAAATTGGTCAGATTACTATTCATGACTATCACTACAAGTGTGCCAAATTTCATCATTTTCCTATATTCATAGGCGAGTCGGCTGCGTATATACATATACATATTCATAAACATAGGCCTCCTGTCATGCTGATTGGATAGATCATTTGAACGTGTTCCTCCCGAACTTTGTTAATAAAACATAATTTAATATGATAATCACATTCTATTTTTATATTAAATTTGAAGAACTTTGGACTTTCTGTCTGAACTGCATTAGGATTAAATACACTTTTTTTTCCTTTCCGCTGACATAATGAAGGCCAAGTAGGCGGGGCAAAATAATATCAACCAATGACATCATAGCTCGGTTTTCACCATCCAATCGAATCCTAATGTGTAAAATTCGAACTGTCCAAAGTTAAATGAGTTCTGATTGAAGTGTGTGTGTGTGTGTGTGTGTGTGTGTGTGTGTGTGTGTGTTTACTCACCACGTCCATGATCTGCATCAGACTGAAGCTGAAGTGCACAGTGAGCGAGTGCGAGTCGTTATAAACGGGTCGTTCCAGAGGGTTGTAGTTTCTCATTAAGTCTTTGTACAGCCGTCGCTGGTGCTCGCCCTGCAGAGAGACTGACACACACACACACACACATTGGGTTTTAATGTTTTATAGGGACTTTCCATACACATATTGTTTTTTTATACTAAATAAACACACACACACACACACAAAAACTATTCTTGGCCTATTTTCAGTTTTAAACCACCAAATCCAGATCCTCAAAGCGGTTCTTATCTGGACGAGTTCAACTGTCCTTTCATGTAACGATCACCTTAAAATAATCAAATTCATCTGAATTCTGTCTGAATGTGTCCCAGAGTTCTCAGCTTTGGACTGTTTTGTTAAGTCTTCTCAGGACTGCTTTAACTGACTGAGAAGGTTCAATCACTCTGAGCGTTCCCCGAGAGACTGACCCGCACACGACACACAACACACAACACAAAACACGACACACAACACATGACACACAACACACGACACAACACATGACACACAACACATGACACACAACACATGACACACAACACACAACACACGACACACAACACGACACATAACACACGATACTACACACGACACACAACACATAACACGACACACAACACATGACACACAACACATGACACACAACACACGACTCAACACACGACACAACACATGACACACAACACGACACACAACACACGACAAACAACACACGACACACAACACATGACACACAACACACGACACAACACATGACACACAACACATGACACACAACACATAACACATAACACACAATACTACACGACACACAACACATAACACACGACACGTAACACACAACACACGACACACAACACACAACACATGACACACAACACACCACACACAACACAACACAAGACACACGACACATAACACATAACACACTACACATAACACACGACACACAACACAACACAACACAAGACACACGACACAACACACACGACACACAATACATGACACATGACACACAACCCACAACACAACACACAACACATAACCATCAGCTTTCAAACTGCAAAATCAATCAGTCCTTTCCTGCAGGGTGAATATGTAGCGGTATTCAATCGAGAAGTTGAGGTCAGAACAACAAATCAAAGAGCAATGACTGGAATCAGTCAGAACAGACAGTTTGAGAGCAAAAGAAAGTCAAAGGACAGCGACACTCTGAAGAGCTTTACGTTCAGGAGAATCAAGTCTGACTGAACCGGTTTCTCTGGACTTGAATGGAAATCAATGGAGATCTTAGTAGAATCAGGTTATTAAAAACATGATGATCACAGTCATTTTGTAGTGGATCTGTGGGTGGAAACAAACCTACTTCAGTTCCAAGATCTTCAGAAAACACACACACACACACACACACACACACAGAAAAAAATTCAGAGTGATAAAACATCTGCTTACTTTAGTTCAAACTCTTCAGAAACTCACCGGAGATTCAAATAAATAAATAGGCTACATACACATATGGATGGATGGATGGATGGATGGATGGATAGATAGATAGATTCCACGTTTTTTTGGATGAGTAATGATTTATACTTTGATAGCAGTAACATTGTATTCTTTGAAGTATCAAGTACAGTAGCCTATATATAGGCTAATTAATGATGCTATTAATGTATCATAGTACTGCCCTTGTAAACATAACATAACATAACATAACATAACATAACATAACATAACATAACATAACATAACATAACATAACATAACATAACATAACATATAACACAAAACAACACAAGAGTGAGTGTAAATGTCTCGGTACCGTGTATGAGGAGGGCAGCGGCCAGCAGAGTCAGTGTCCGGTCGCAGGAGCTCATGACTGATGAGAGGAACACCGAAACTCAACGCGACGCGAGGCTACAACGCACTATACACTCAGTGATGCGGACCGCATGGAGACACGAGAGCGCGTTAAAAAAAAACCGCGCGCGTGAAGCGGACAGATGAAGCCGCGGGTGCGCGCGTGATGAGACTGAAAGCAGCGTGTGATTTGCGCGTCCCCGCGACGCGCCTCTGACCGACTGCGACTGATCTCTGATCGCTCCTGACGCGACGCTTAAACAGCACGCGTGCATCAGCCAATCTGGAGAACTGGAATAAAACTAATTAACTGTGAAATTAACAAGACCAAAATACCAAACGAGGACACTTCAGTCACGTTACAGTGCGTTACAACTGAGGGTTCCAAACTCTCTCAGAACTTCAGCTAACGTTCGTTCGAACTTCGAAGTTATCTGTATAAACACACACACACACACACACACACACACACACACACACACACACACACACACACACACACACACACACACACACACACACACACATACACACACACACATGTACACACACACACACACACACACACACACACACACAAACGCATGTCTGGTTCACTATCTTTGTGGGGACTCTCCATAGACTTAATGGTTTTTATACTGTACAAACTGTATATTCTATCTCCTTACATAACCCTACCCCTAAACCTACCCATCACACACACACACACACACTAACCCTACCCCTAAACCAGCCCATCACATAAAACTTTCTGCATTTTTACATTTCCAAAAACCCTCATTCTGTATGATTTATAAGCTTGTGTACCCATGGGGACCTCTATTTAGGTCCCCACTGTGACACGAGTCCCCACGAGTCTGTGTGCATTCAGGTTGAAGTCCCCACCGGGATAGAAAAACATGTAAGCTACATACACACACACACTCGTTCAAAGTTATCTGATAGAACATTCAAAAGTAACATCCCACAATGTTCGCAGAATTCTAAAATGGAACGTTCATGTTCCCGTAACATTCGCATAACTAACAACAAACACTGAAAGATGAATAGACGTTCAGAGAACATTCAGAAATAAGGGTTTGATTGCTTTATTGGAATATTAGCAAAATGTGAACATATCTTTGTTAGCTGGGTATGATGTATAGCAATATAAAGATATAGTCAATATACACTATTACAGACTCAGAGCATTAGATGCTGTTGTTTGAGGAGTTTTATTCCTGCTGTAACTCAGTGTTCGGCCCATTACAGAATAACAGTCTGGGTCATAAGGTTAAACTATCATATAATCTCATAACATAAGACTCATAATTTAATGTCTCCTATATCATATTACTGGCAAACCCAAAGGTTTAATAAACAGCATCAGCTTCTTTTACAAGCTTTTAGAGATGATTCATTTCTCTGGAAAGAGGAGGAACTGTTTTAAACTCTAGTTTTAAAGCTCGTAAATCATAGAAATATATTATTTATCTTTTGAGTCTGTGATCACTTTTAAACATGCTCTTATTTTGCATTTGGGTTTTAAATTATTTTTATCAACGTTTAACTTTTTTAATAATGTTTAAAAAATACTAAAACTATATTTAGCAATTTATATATAAAAAAAATATTCAATTTGCCTTACTATATATTTTAAACATTATAGTTTCAGATGCACAATAAATGCTTTTAACTTTGCAGTATGCATTATAAAATCCTGCCATTTAAAATGGATGGCAATATTCTATTATTTTATATAGTTGTATATGCATGTTGAAATGTACTAGTAAATTTGGCCTTGAGCGGTTGCCTATTTTTAGGGAGGTGGAAATAAATGGTTTAATCGTTGATTTGTCTGTTTATTCCCATCAATCTCAGTGTTCCTCAGAGCAGCTGTGATTAAACTCTCTCAGACTGTTCCACACAGTGATATAAAGTGCTGAAGTGAGAGTCAGGAGAGACATCTGGTGCTGACGCTCCTCAACTGCAGATCATCAGCTTCTGCTGGCAGAGAGAGGATCATCATGATTACTGTACGTTTCCTAAAGAGAGTCATTACACTGAAAAACAATGGTGTTCAGATACATTTACTGGAGATGCTAAATTAGGCCTACATGGTGTATTATTTTATTACGTTTTATTTGAATGTAATTTACAAAAAAATGTAACAACAAAATGATACGTGACCGATTACAATCAAGCAGTAATAGAAATTACTATATTAAATATAGCTGCAAGCAGCAATTATCGGGGCCAAGCAGAATAAGACGATAAGACATGGCTGAAAGTTTCAGACCAACTGCAACAATGAGCAATTAAAGACATTTAAAACGAATTTTTGGCGAAATGGCTGAAAAAAAAAATCACATAAACAGTAATTAAAAATATGATTTAATTGATTATCACTTTCGACCAATAGGTGGCGCAGTTACAAAACTGATGTGATGTGGTCAGAGTGAAGTGACAATGACACATTCAAGTTTGGTGTCAATATGTCAAGGCATTGCGGAGATAAAGCCTGAATAGTCTTTTTGGCATCATGCCTCAAGTTTGCTGTTGCGCTATACGAAAACAGTTTTGTCTATCGACACGAAATCCATGACTTTTAGTCGGCACAGTCTGGAGATGATACGATTAGATTTTGGTGAAAATCGGACAAACGGTCTAGGAGGAGTTAAAAAAAGTAGGTTTTTAATGAAAATCAAGATGGCGGACAGGAAGTTTGACCAAATAAGGAAAACATGGTATCTATGTTCTCGGCTTGACCCAAGGAATCTATTAAGACCTGTGGCATTTCAATAGCCAGATTTATTAAAAAGTTTTTAGCTTTTGTTATAATTATTTTGTTATAACTTTTGACCACTAGGTGGCGCTGGTTCGAAACTTCTCACGCTTCTTCAGGGCATCGTGCTGATGACCCATACCAAGTTTCGTAACAATCCGTTAATGCGTTCTTAAAATACAGCATTTTAGCACAAAATTCAAAATGGCCGATATGGTAAAATTGGATATCAGTCGACTCGGCATGTTGCCCTGAATCTAACGAGGCCAATTTTGGACAAACTGTTCAGAAGTTATAAGCAAAAATAGGCATTTTTCATATTTCCGGACTTGCTTTTGATGACATGTACCAAGTTTGGTCTGAATCCGATAAAGCGTTGCGGAGATACAGCCTTACGTCTGTTTTCGCAAGCGCTACGTGAATTTGTTTGTGCGTTTTTCAAAAACAGTTTGACTAATCAACTTGAATTCCATAACTTTTTGTCGGCATGGTCTGGAGATGATCTGGTTACATTTTCGTGAAAATCGGAGCAACGGAGTTCGAAAAGGTTTTTCGGAAAATTCAAAATGGCGGAAAAATTTCCACGACGGAAGAATAATAAGAACGGGAACAGATACAATAGTTGGCTCCGCACCTTTGGTGCTTGGCCCCTAATAAATGATTATCTTTTATTATGTTTTATTATAATAACACCACTGACCAATTACAATCAAGCATTAATTAAATATATTTTATTGTTTTACGACACCACTGACCGATTACAAACAAGTAGATTACTTGATTAAAAAAAACGATATTAACATATTATATTTGATTATAATGACACGACTGACCAATTACAATCAAGCATTCAAGACACAATATATATATATATATATATTTTTTTTTTGTTGCTAAAAACAAGAACATCGGAGTAAAAAAAGAATCTTGTTTTCCCTTTGAATGAAGTGATTTTTTCTGTCTTCACTGGGAAATATTTGTTCTTGTTTTAAGGACAAGCTCCAGTAACAGCACTTAAACAGTATTTCACCGTGTTAATGGGGTAAGAACTTCAGGACATGAACAGAGACGTCTGAAAATGGTCAAATTTGTTTTATTTATTTTTACTGGAAATGAAATACAGGAAATCTGTGCGGATGAAGCCGTGTGTCAGGTGCCGAGCCGGTCGCTGAGGAAGCTGCTGCTCCTGGAGTCCTGCAGAAGCATGTTGGCCACGTCCAGGAACTGGTGCTCGTACGCCACTTTATAATGTGTGTAAACGTCCTCGCAGTGAGACAGAAGCTTCTTCAGGTTCTGACTGGAGCTCGCCGGACACTTCTGATGACACATTCTGCACAACACATTAAACATATGACAAATCATCTATTCTGAGCAACTCTAGACAGCCTTATGAAATATAAGCATGACAGAAAAACACGTGTGTGTGAACGCAAAACTCTTCAAGTACATGTCTAGACAATCATTTATACAACAACTAAGGAATAAATGTACAGACGGTGACACAAATCAACTTTGCCTACTTAAATAAATAATAATGCATTCATTAAATTATATTATAAAAATTTTTTTTTATTAATTTTATAATTATTAATATTTTTTTTAACCAAAATGACACCATTGACCAATCACAATCAAGCAATGATAAACACTATATAAAAAAAAATACATTTATTACATTACATTTATTATTTTAATACATTTTTGAGTTTGAGTTTCTTTAATTATATTTTTTTATTGTGCATGATTTATTTCATTTACAAATATTAGACCTTTATATTTATAATTTTATTATGGGAGTTACTTTTAGTTTTTATTTCATTTACAAATGTTTGACTAATAAAAAAACAATATATTTAGATAAGTATTTATATGATAGAATAATATAAAATAATTATCATTTGATGTATTATTATCATTTTGTATTTATTTACAAAATTTTTGACTCCAAATCAACCCCACTGACCAAGTAGTAATACAAAATTACTATATAATAAAATATATTTATTTATTTTATATTATTTACAATAATATAAAATAGTTTTTGAGTTGAAATAGTGTATTATTTTATTTTTATTTTTTCATTATTAATCAATATTATATGATATATAAATATAACATTTGAGTTAAAATCATTTTATCATGTGTGTATTATTTGATTTAATTTCCAAATATTTGATTTGACACCAGTGACCAATAACAATCAAGTATTCCAGAAAGCTCTCTAATAAAACGTTCAGAATATCCTGAACTAAAAGAGTTTCCTACTTCCTGGAGATGTCGTGGAAGAGGCCGGCGCTCAGCGATCTGTGGCGCTTGAACTCCTCCAGATAGAGGAACTCTCCGTTGAGGATGACCTTCTGGTAGAGGAGCTCGGCCCAGTCCGGACTGAAGTCGTACGCTTCGGCCAACACGAACGCCTGCCACACACACACACACACACACACACACACACACACACACAGTGAGTTCACAGGTTGCTGAAGCACAGAAACGTCACATTACACCGTTTCTGGATTCATGTGTAGATCTCACTCTTAAAGCAACAGTTCACATTTACTCGCCATCATATGAAGCTCATTTCCACCACAG
Organism: Rutilus rutilus; assembly: GCF_951802725.1. Classification (NCBI taxonomy): domain Eukaryota; kingdom Metazoa; phylum Chordata; class Actinopteri; order Cypriniformes; family Leuciscidae; genus Rutilus; species Rutilus rutilus. Next base: position 3,532,644 of record NC_140233.1, read on the forward strand.
AAGAAAACAAAAAATAACTTTTTATCTAAATTCTCACTATAAAAAGTCGCAATTACATTTTCTGGTAACACTTTACAATAAGGTTTCATTTATTAATATTAGCTAACTGACAATGGTATAAACTAACAATGAAAAATACTTCTACAGTATTTATTAATGTTATTCTCAACATTTACCAATATGTTTTTATTTTTTGCGTTTTAATTATTAATAATTAAATGTCATTCCAGCTACCGTGTCTACTGTCAAGGTGTGAACAATGCAACAAAATATGAAGATGAATAAATAAACATGAAGAGAAAATAAATAGAAAATATGAGGGGAAATAAATAAACATGAAGAGATATTAATCCATTAATAAATTATGAGGAAAAATAAATAAATAAAATGAATAAATAAATAAACTATCAAGAGAATTAAATACAAAAAATGCAGAGGAATAAATAAATATGAGACATAAATAAATAAAATATGAAGAGAAATAAATAAATATAAAGATAAATAAATAAACATGGAGACATAAATAAATAAAATATGAAGAGAAATAAATAAATATAAAGATAAATAAATAAACATGGAGACATAAATAAATAAAATATGAAGAGAAATAAATAAATATGAGGAGAAATAAATAAACATGGAGACATAAAAATAAAATATGAAGATAAAAAAATAAAAAAATATTAAGATAAATAAATAAACATGGAGACATAAATAAATAAAATATGAAGATAAATAAATAAATGAAGAGAAATTAATAAAATATTAAAAGATTTTTTTTTAAATAAACAAAATATGAAGAGAAAAAAAAAAAATATGAAAAAAAAATATATATATGAAGAGAAATAAATAAACGTTTTAAAACTATAACCAACAAATAAAATACACACTTTTAAAGTTTATCTTTAATTAAAAAAAAAAAATCTAAATGTTCATATATTTAATCTATGTGAGTTCATGCATTAATGTTAACAAAAGAGAACCGCTTGGTTAAGACCGCTTTCTTATTTTCATTCCGTGGCAGAAACAAAAGTCCATCCATCATGTCGTTCCAAACGTGTTTTGCACATAATCTTTTATGAACAGATGGAAATATATTGCACAAGCTCACAGTGCATTAACTAATGTGAACAGATCCAACGTTTGATCTTAAAAATGTATATGTAAACGTTGAGAATAAGATTACTAAATGCTGTAGAAGTGTTGTCGTTGTTTTACGGTTGTTTAACTAATGAAACCTTATGGTAAAGTGATAATATTGTGACTTTTTATCTCACAATTCTCAGATTTCTCAAAATTAAAGATAAACTTTAAAAGTGCATTTTTTTATTTTGTTGTTTATAGTTTTAAAACAACAAATTTTATTATTGCATTTCTCTTCATATTTGTATTTATTCCTCTTCATATTTTATTTATTTATTCATTTATCTTTGCTTATTTATTTCTCTAGTGAGCGTGAACATCCTTCTAAACATTTACATTTATTAATTTAGCAGACGCTTTTATCCCAAACATCTGCTAGTGTTTGACAGGAGAACTCAAAAGTGTAATGTGTGTCTGAGATGAGCATGTTGATATGAATAACTGTAGACTGAGTGAGACCTGGTAACAGCGCGGTAAAGACACGATGGTGCTCTGGATCTCTGACGGAGGCAGATTCACCACGCGCTGGTCCTGTCCGTGATTCAGGAAGTGCAACTGGAGCGTCACCAGTTTGGCCAGTTTCACACACTTAACTGCCTGACGCACACACGAGTCCTGAAACCACACACACACACATTATGAGTGCTTTTTGATATCATGTTGACTTTAAAGCATTTAAATGAGCGCATTGGAAATGAATACGAGATGAATTTCCTCTAGTGGAAGCGTTCGGTACTGCAGCCGAACACACTCTCACTGAAAGCTCATTTACTGAGATATCAAGCTCACATTTAGAACAAAACTTGTTCAGATTTATGGCTTTGATTTTCACACAGTTTTAGAGTAAAACATGTTTTTGAAATTATATATTTCATATAAAAAAATGTAAATAGTATTTTTGCACATTTTTCATAACAATAAACGTAACATTCTGTAACTTTTTTTTTAAAGTTCACTTTTTAAAACTTTTTCACTTCAGCAATAATCTTTGAAACAAGATCAAACCTCAGTCTGAGCTCTAAAGCATTCAAGATTTACCACAGTTTAAGTTGGACATTTTATTTTCAGGTAAATGCTCAAAAAGTGAATAAATGGATTATAAATACAGCGTAAATATAATTTAGCACCATAAAATCCCTTAAAAATACAAAATATTGAATAAAAAACATGATCAAAATATAGTACATTAATTTCAATGAAATAATTGTTATTAT
>NC_140233.1:3537500-3582500 GCF_951802725.1 Rutilus rutilus
AACTAATTATACTACAGTAAAATGAAAAAATCTAATTACTTAACAGTACATTACAAAATAAAAATTTAATTAAGTCAAAAAATAATACATAAAACAAACAACAAATAAATAAAATAACTTGACAGTACATTACAGAATAAAATACAAAATAAAATAAAATAAGACAAAATAATAAAATAATATAAACATAAATCAAATGACATTACAAAATAAATAAATAAATGGGCAAAGAAACAGAATCTGTCAGAATTAAGCAGGGTTTTAGAATCCCTGTCGTTGTGGCTGTAGGCACTAGAGCATTGTGGGTATCAGTGGTCAGCACTAGAGCATTGTGGGTAGCAGTGGTCAGCACTAGAGCATTGTGGGTAACTCACTGACGCTGAGCTCGGACAGTGGGACCGTCGGGATGCTGTCCAGGAGTTTGACGCCCACCAGGTTTGGATCTCCACACAGTTTAGCCAGTTGCAGGAACGCCTCTTTCCCGTCAGCCGGGCCGAACATCAGCCGCTGTCCTGAACACACACACACACACACACACAGTTTTTCTTAAATGAAAATGCTGATGAACTTCAGTGACTCTCAGAGTGGCTCTGGAAATGCATTCATGTTCTCATATAGTGAGACTGCTGAGGCTGAAAAAAACTCAGCAAGCATCACGCGTGCTTCAGTGTGTGTGTGTGTGTGTGTGTGTGTGTGTGTGTGTGACTGTGTGTGTGTGTGTGTGTGTGAGTGAGTGTGTGTGAGTGAGTGTGTGAGTGAGAGTGTTTGTGAGAGAGTGTGTGTGAGAGAGTGTGTGTGTGAGAGGGTGTGTGTGTGAGAGAGAGAGTGTGAGTGTGTGTTAAATGAAACCGCGCGCCTGCACCACTCATTCACACAGAACATGCAGGATTCGTATTTAAACAGTCTTACACACATCAACTGTCTTATCACACAAACTGTCTCCACTAGCGATTACACGATCACATGACTGCGATACACCCTCAGAAGATGAAGATGTGTGTGAGGTCTCACCGGGTTCTCCGTCCTGAGCCGATGCGAGGAGCCCCTCCAGCACCGCGGACGAGACGAGCCGGGCCACGGCGTCGGGCTCCAGGCCCTGAACACTGATGAACGCCTGCGCTTTCTTATAGCGATCCGACTGATGCGACAGCAGAACCTTCTTCAGAACCGCCTCGGGCTCCTCAGACGAGATCTCAGCGAACGAGCACTGCAGCTCCTGCGCACACACACACACACACACACACACACACACACACACACACACACACACACACACACACACACACACACACACACACACACACACACACACACACACACACACACACACACACAGTCAGCATGCTACAGATAATGTGTGAAACCAAAGCTGCATTTATTTGATCAAAAAAACAGTAAAAATTCTGAAATATTTTTACAATGTAAAACAACTGTTTTCTATGTGAATATATTTAAAAATATAATTTATTCCTGTGATCAAAGCTGAATTTTCAGCATCATTACTCCAGTCTTCAGTGTCACATGGTCCTTCGGGAATCACTCTAATATGAGGATTTCTATTTCAAATAAATACTGTTCTTTTAAACTTTCTATTAAAAAAAAAAAAGGTTTCCACACAAATATGAACTGTTTTCAACACTGATAATAATCATAAATATTCCTTGATCATCAAATCATCATATTAGAGTGATTCCTGAAGGATCATGTGACACTGAAGACTGGAGTAATGATGCTGAAAATTCAGCTTTGATCTCAGGAATAAATTATATTTTAAAATATATTCACATAGAAAACAGCTGATTTACATTGTAAAAATATTTCAGAATTTTTACTGTATTTTTGACAGACTTCTGATCAGCAGTGTAGTGTGTTTGACAGATGAACGTGTGTTTCGGCCTCACCTTGGAGAGCTCGTAGAGGCTCAGCACTTGTTTGCAGTAACTCTTGCCGTTGCAGCACTGATCCACTAGTTGTTTGAGCTGAACCAGAACCTGATCGTCGGGTGACGGCACCACAACAAACGACGACAGGTTGTTCATGCTGGGCGCTTCAGACAGAGGAGACCGAGAGAAATTAAACTTCAGACTCACAGGTCATTCCAATAGACTCAATACTCTAATAAGCATACAAATACATGAGAACAAAGAATTACTGGGTGTAATGGTTGCTTTGTAATATTACAGAACAATTTTCTATAAGATTCTTTTCAGTATTGAATAAAAAAATTGATACAAATAATAGTTAGCCATTAGCATGTTGCTAAGCTAATGACTCAATACTATAATAAGCATAAAAATACTGTACATGAAAACAAAGAATTACTGAGTGCAATGTTTGCTTTGTTTGTAATATTAGGGAACAATTTTCTATAGATTCTTTTCAGTATTGAATAAAAAATGTGATTCAGATACAGATAATAGTTTGTCATTAGCATGTTGCTAAGCTAACGACTCAATACTCTAATAAGCATAAAAATACATAAAAACAAAGAATTACTGAGTGAAATGTTTGCTTTGGAATATTATCGAACATTTTTTCTATAGATTCTTTTCAGTAATTAATAAAAATGAGATTAAAATAATAGTTAGCCATTATCATGTTTGCTAAGCTAACTACCCAATACACTAATAAGCATAAAAATACATAAAATACATGACATTACTGAGTGAAATGTTTGCTTTGTGATGAGTGGGAAATATTTTCTGTGGATTTATTTTAGGACTGAATAAAATGTGATTAAAATAATAGTTAGACATTACCATGTGGCTAAGCTAATGACACAATACAATAAACAAAAATACATAAAATGCAAAAAAATTACTGGGTGAAATGTTCGCTTATTAATATAATAGAATGATTTACTAAATAATATTTTATATAATGTATTTATATATAATATTATATTTTTTGAATAAAAATAAAGTGATACAAGTTAGCCAATAGCATGTTGCTAATGAAATACACATAATTGCTGTATGAAATACAAAAAAATACTGTGTGAAATGTTTGGTTTTTAATATTACGAAAAAATTATCTTGAGATACTTTTCAGTATCGAATAAAATGTGATTAATAGTTTTCCATTAACATGTTGCTAAGCTAACAACATGATTAATAAATACATACACATTGGATACACTAATTAAAAACTAATTTGATTATTTTACGGATAGATTTCAGCATGTGAAGACTGGAGTAATGATGCTGAAAATTCAGCTTTGCTCACAGGAATAAAATTACACAACTATATATTCACATAGAAAACTCTTATTTTAAATTGTAATAATATTTCACTATTTTTAATGTTTTTACTGTATTTTTGATCAAATAAATGCAGCCTTGGTGAGACTTCAAAAACATTAAAAAAATCATAATTCCAAACATTTTAAAAGTAGCGTACGTTTACAGCCTTTTATTTTGGCTAATAAAGCATTTTTGTTAGGAATGCACGATATATCGGCCACCATATCAGTATCGGTTTGAAATATGTTCATTTTTAATGTTATCGTTATCGGCCCAAATAAAAAAATGTGGCCGATATCTTGAAGCCGATAAATATTGGATCATTTCCTTCAGCTGAGACACTTCAGACGGCTCTCAAAAATTATATACATTGAGATTTATCGGCCAATATATCGGTTATCGGTTTTGAAATATAAAGAATTATCGGTATCGGCCAAAATTTTCATATCGGTGCATCCCTAATTTTTGTGTTGGGAAATGTGCATGTGACATCTAAACATGCTAAAGTAATCATAAAATGATATTATCTTTGTATTTTGAGCACTTCTTGTGTTGTTTTTGTCTCTTCACGACGACTCTCTTGCTTTAGTCCTCATTTGTACGTCGCTTTGGACAGGCGTCTGCTAAATGACTAAATGTAAATGTAAAAACAGCTGAAAATGACTCACATGATGGTAAACTGCGTCTAGTTTCTCCATCAGGACTGTGAAGTTCAGGCATCATCTCGCCGGACGCTAAACCACGACACCTCAGAACGAGCCACAGGTCTCTGTGAAACCAGCCGAAGTAACGGCACACGCGACTAGCCTCGTTCACGGCGCCCTCGTTCAGCATCTGAGCGATCAGAACATCCAGCGCTTTACGCTCGTCCTCCGACAACACGCATTCGTCATCCGACGCCGGGAGCCCGTCCAGGCTCAAGTGCGCCGGGTCACTCAAAGCCCACATTTTGGAGAAGGAGAACTCTTTGAGGAGGTTTTCGAAGGAGTCTTCGGAGAGAGCCGAGGGAGCGAACAGACTCTGGCGCTCCAGAGCCGTGAGGAGAACCAGTCGCTGGATCCGACACTCCCACTGACGCTTCTCCAGCTGGCCGAGACGCAGGACTGGTGGAGGAACGTCACAGCGGGACAACCAGTGACCCGCCAGACCCAGCAGGAGACAGCGCTCCTCAAGCTGGACCAGCTCAGAATCACACTGGATCGGCTCCTGAACGGGACAAGCACAGATTCGTGAGAGAAACTACAAGATTCGGCCTGGAAATGTAAGGGGCTTTCGCACCGGAGAGTTACAGGAACTTAGTTATAGGAACTAGGCACCAAGGTGGTTCCCCGAGATAATGGTTCCCTTAGGAACGTTTTCCTGGTTGCATTCGCACCGCCAGAAGGAACTCTGTATTGCATTTATTTAAATGTATTAAAATATTAATAAATAATAGTATATAAACAATATCACTGAACACATGCATGCCTGCAAAAACAAAAAAGTCACTTGCAAAAATATTTAATATAATATAATAATATATAACAAAATATATTATAAAAATATATAACAAAATATAATCTAATTTAACAAAATATAACGTAGTATAATATTATATAACATAACACAACAATAATACAATACAATATAATATAATATAGAGTTAGGACCACTTTAGTAATGTTCTTAAGGTGGACGGTCAATATGAAATGGAAAAGAGCAATAAAATGTCCAATAAGAGAGTGAGATGTGACGCAGGTAAAGGTTCACCTCAGCCTGAGAGAGGAAGAACTGACAGGCGGCCTCTGATTGGACACGATCCGTCAGGATCTGCTGATGACATCGTCTCCAGAAGCCCATCCGGGTCTCCTGACGTTCCCACTGGCGCTTGAGCTTATGAGCGCTCAGATCTCGCCGCAGCTTCAGGAGTTACAGAGGAGAGAAGCTTCACAATCAGGTCAAACAGCAGATCCTCTACACTCCTCCAGCAGTTATAATGCTCCCCAGAGTCTAGCAAATCCCAGTGAGCTTTGGAGGTCAGACAGATTTTTGAGGACTGCAAGATTTTTTTTTGGGGGGGGGGGGGGCATCTGACTGCAATTTTTCAGATGAAAAATGAGATGATAAGAAGTGATTTAATAAAAAACATCTCCAGGTTTGCTGTGCTTGCTTTTTGGCCAAAATCGTTTTGGAATGCATATAATTTTAACATAACAATAATAATAATAATAATAATTATTATTATTTTTATTATTACTACAAAAAATAAATAAAAAAATCAAACAAAATATCACAACTGTAACATTTAACAGTGAAATAAAAAGTCTAATATTTAATAATAATAACAATAATAAATTATAATAATTATTACTATTATTACTAAAAACACAAACAAAATAATACCATTGTAATATTTCACAGTAAAATAAAAAATCTAAACTTTAATAATTATAATAATACTAATAATAATTATTATTATTATAATAACAACAACAAATAATAATAATAATTATTATTATTATTAAAAAAACAAATAAAATAATAACACCATAGAAATATTTTACAGTAAAATAAAAAATCTAATATTTAATAATAAATTATAATAATTATTATTATTACTAAAAATATCAAATATTTAATAATAATAATTATTATTATAATATTATTATAATAATGTATAATATCATCATTATTATTATTATTATTAAAAAAATTATATTACCATTGTCATTTTTAACTGTAAAATAAAAAACATAATATTTAAGAAATATTAATAATAATAATAATAATAATAATAATAATAACAACTACTACTAAAATAACAATAAAACAATTTATGGCTGTCTAAATTTCTTCATTTTCAACCATGAAACTAGCGCGTTTTTATTTTGGGCTGTAGGACATCGAACTATGTATTCATATAAAAAAAAAAAAGCCTTTGCTACAATTAAGCCACATCGTGATATCACAATTTATCATGCAGCCCTACAAGTTTTTAGTGCTGATGCTGCAAAATGAAAAGCAAATGATGCATATTATGCGTTTGATTGACGTTTTATCTGTTTATTTCATTATTCTGGTCTCGTGCAGCGAATTATGGGAAATGTAGTTTATTTGCACAATCATATAAGAGTTAAAAAAGTGAGCATTTTATTACCAGCTTTATCATTATAAAATGTGTATAACATGAATTTAATTATGATCTGCTCACAGACTTCCTCAAATCTCCAAAAACACGGGTTAAATATGACTTCTGATGCCGTGCTGGTCCCTCACCTCGTTTATGATCAGGCAGTCGATGGGCAGCTCGGCTAACTGTGCAACCCTGCGTGCCTGTGTGAAGAGCCCGAGCTCCTGGAGCTCGTCCATCATCCTCCTGCTCTCTCTCTGAAGACCAGCGCTGGAATAATCCTCCAGGAGACACGCAGACAACGGCACGGGAGTGTCCGCCAACACCTGACTCAACTGACTGAGCTTCTTAAAGTCCAGACCTGTGATGAGGTGACATGAACACTCAAAGTTCTTTAATGTGTGTGAAAGTCTCTTCTGCTCACCAAAGCGGCATTTATTTGATCGGAAATACAGTAACAGTTCCAAAATATTATTAGAAATGTAAAACAGCTGTTTTCTATGTGGATATGTAGTAAAATGTAATTTATTTCTGTGATCAAAGCTGGATTTTCAGCATCATTACTCTAGTGACTCTGAAGACTGGAGTAATGATGCTGAAAATTCAGCTTTGATCACAGGAATAAATTACACTTTAACATACTGTATATTCACAAAGAAAACAGCTATTTTAAATTGTAATATAATATTTCACAATATTACTGATTTTACTGCATTTTTACTCAAACAATTGAAGCTTTGGTGAACAAAAGTATGGAAGCTGGTTTCCGCCATGGAATTAAAATAAAAGTAATAGGGACTTTTTTCCTCACAATTGAGTTTCTCTTTCAGTTGTGAGAAAAAAAAGTCAGAATTGTGAGAAAAAAGTCAGAATTGTGAGAAAAAAAGTCAGAATTGCGAGAAAAAAAGTCAGAATTGCGAAATAAAAGTCAGAATTGCGAGAAAGTCAGAATTGTGAGAAAAAAAAGTCAGAATTGCGAGAAAAAAATCTGAATTGTGAAATAAAAGTCAGAATTGCGTGAAAAAAGTCAGAATTGTGAGAAAAAAATCTGAATTGTGAAATAAAAGTCAGAATTGCATGAAAAAAGTCAGAATTGTGAGAGAAAAAGTCAGAATTGCGAGAAAAAAGTCTGAATTGTGCGAAAAAAATTCAGAATTGCGAGAAAAAAGTCAGAATTGTGAAATAAAAGTCAGAATTGCGTGAAAAAAGTCAGAATTGTGAGAGAAAAAGTCAGAATTGCGAGAAAAAAGTCTGAATTGTGCGAAAAAAAGTCAGAATTGCGAGAAAAAAGTCAGAATTGCTAAATAAAAGTCAGAATTGCGAGAAAGTCAGAATTGCTAAATAAAAGTCAGAATTGCGAGAAAGTCAGAATTGCGTGAAAGTCAGAATTGTGAGAAAAAAAGTCAGAATTGCGAGAAAAAAATCAGAATTGCGAAATAAAAGTCCGAATTGCAAGAAAGTCAGAATTGTGAGAAAAAAGTCAGAATTGCAAGAAAGTCAGAATTGTGAGAAAAAAGTCAGAATTGCAAGAAAGTCAGAATTGTGAGAAAAAAGTCAGAATTGCGTGAAAGTCAGAATTGTGAAAAAAAGTCTGCATTATGAGAAAAAAGTCAGAATTGCATTTTTCAAAAACTTGCACTATGAAATTGCACTTGCAATTTTCATGACGAAAAACACTGTTCGAATCAAAAGTTTTCGTTTTTATCCTTTAATTATTCCAAGTTTGATGATATAAACCCTTGTAAGTGTGTTTGAGTCTGACCGTTGGATTTGAGCAGCCGCTCCATGTCCACCAGCAGCTGAAGCAGACGGCGCAGCTCGTACTGAGTCCGGCTCTGCTTCAGGAGCGTCAGCAACAGAACCGACGCCTGAGACTCGACCCACTGGACCGGCAGAACATCTGAGCTCAACACAACACTGCTGCTCCGCAACTACACACACACACACACACACACACACACACACACACACACACAGGCAGTGTTAGCAGAAACTAGTGTTGTAAAAAGTACCATAATGTGACGCTCTGAGCGCTGTTGAGCGGAATCATAAACACCTCTGATTGGCCGTTGTGTTCACGCGCTCATCAGATATGTCTGTGATTGGCTACAATGATCAACGCACGGGAGCGTTTGATTGTTTGTTTTATTTAATGCCATGTCAGCATCTAAGGCTTTTTTCATGGCAAAAATGTATTTACAAAAATACAAATATCATATAAATACAATAAAACCAAGCAAACAAACACACAATTACCATATAATAAAAAATCCAAAGGCATAATCTTACTAAATAAGTCCTTAAGTGAAATAACAAGAGCATTCTACTTGTCTTAAACTCAGAACAGTCCAGTGAAATATGTTTAACAGAGAGGGGAATCTTCACAGAGTTGGGTCTTCATCTTTAAGCAAAAAAGCCTGAGTCAAACTGACATCTGGTGAAAACCACTTGATCAGATCTAGTTTTAAGAGTGATTAAAAGTCTGTATGAAATTCGGAAGTGTTTGAAAGTGTTTTGAAAGCACTAGCAGGACCGATTCGCTGATAAACGCTCCCGTGTGTGTGTGTGTGTGTGTAAATGCTCGCTGAAGAGCGTCATTGATGTATATTTACAACATGTTTTTGAAGCGCTGATCATTGTAGCCAATCACAGTCATATCTGATGAGCGTGTGAACACAACGGCCAATCAGAGCTCAACAGCGCTCAGAGCGTCACATTTTTAAAGTTTCAGTATCGACTTGGTACCGAAGTCGGTGCTTTTGTTAACACTAGCAGAAACACAAGCAGTTGAAGAGAAAGAGACCCGCGTGAGGCGTGTGAGATTACATTGAGCAAGCACTTCTGGAACTCCAGCAGTTTGTCTTTGGCTCGCTGATAGTCTTTGTAGTCGGAGCAGAATTCATACATGTTCAGCATGTAAATGAGCGGAGACTCCTGACACACACACACACAGAAACACAGAGAATGCATGTCAAATAACATTTAATATAACACTGTTTTTTTAGAGAAAATAATACATTTATTCAGCAAGAACGCATTAAATTGATCAAAAGCGACTGTAAAGATATTTATAATGTTACAAAAGATTATATTTCAAATAAACGCTGTTCTATTAATCAAAGAATCCTGAAAAATAACGATTCAAATTAAAAGCTAAATAGAAATATATAAAAAAACGGATAAAAACAACAAAAACACGTTACAAAATAACTTTGAAATTAAAAATAAATAAAAAAATAAAAATAAATATAAAAAGCTAATTAAAAATATGTATAAATACTATAAAAGCTAATTAAACATATTAATAAATACTATAACAGTATGCAAATATTGCTAAAATAACACAGAACAACATATTGATGCAAAAACATGTCCCATCTGGAAAACAAAAAAAGTGACCTAAAATATAATATCATTTAATGTAATATTAGTGCTGTAACTAAATATAATATAATATAATGTACTATAGAAGTAAGTAATTTCACATTTGTTTTTTATTTTATTCTTCAAAATATGAAAAAAAAAGATTAAAGGCCCGTTCACACAAAGAAACGATAAATATAACAATAAATATTTCACATCCACACTAAATAACAATATTGTTCTGTTTATTATAAGCGCTGCAGTTTTGTCGTCTGTCGCTTTAAATGCGTGCGCTCTTTAAAGCAGGATGGATTCTGATTGGCTGTCAATGTTTTTATCGTTCATCAGCTGAAAAAAATTATATTTCTGAATGTGATTCCAATGATATTGTTTCTCTGAGCCGTTATCATTATAGTTGTACTGAGGACTTTAAAATATCAAGTACAATAAGGTTAGTTAGTTAACATTAACAGTAACTAACATGAACTAACAATGAGCAATACATATGTATTTATTAATCTTTGCTAATGTTAGTTAATAAAAATCCAGCTGTTCATTGTTTGTTCATGTTAGTTCAACTAATGTTAACAAATACAACCTTTGATTTTAATAACATATCAGTAAATTTTGAAATTAATATTAACTAAGATTAATAAATGCTGTAGAAGTATTGTTCATACTTAGTTCATGTTAACTAAGGTAGTTAACTAATGAACCTTATTGTAAAGTGTTGCCAAAATATCTTGGTCAAATTAATGTGCATGACAAATAAACTTGAGCAATGCCTTCATCATGATCTTCAGTTTAAGACGGTGGCTCGTCCAATCAGAGCGTCTCTTACCCTCTGAAACAGCTGGAAGCCACGAATCAGAGGCCGGATCTTTCTCCGGCACAGGAGGATCTTCCACAAGATGGAGAGATCATGCAGGTTCCACACGTGATGGGCGGGGCTCTCGTTGATGTGGGCGGTGGCTTCGTGAGTGACATCATCATCGACAGACGTCAGGATCCACACGCAGAGGCACTGCAGCAGCTCTGCGCCCTGTCAATCAAATCACACAAACTGGTTTTAATTATTTTAATAAAATAAAACAAAACAAACAAACAAAAAAGGACAAAAACATTTTATTCCCAATAAAATATTTGTAATATTTTCCTCAGTTTAATAAAAAACAAATAGGTGAAAAACTATTTAATACAATTAAAGGGGTGGTATAATGCCCTTTTCACAAGATGTAAAATAAGTCTCTGATGTCCTCAGTGTGTGTGTGTGTGAAGTTTTAGCTCAAAATACCCCACAGATATTTTTATAACATGTTAAAATTGAATATTTTTGAGGGTGAGCAAAAACGCACTGTTGCGTCTGTCCCTTTAAATGCAAATGAGCTGCTGCTCCCGGCACAGGGGGCGGAGCTTCAAGAGCTTGCACTCACACACACATGCACTGACATTTTTAAAAACGTTTAGCCTTTTATGTTCAAACCGGAGTCAGACAATGATGGAGAGACTCAAGAAGAAGTGACAACATGTAGAAGCAACAGGACATTTCTGAATGGTTAGTTGATGAGTTTATGTGTAGTTATCTTCTAGTCATTGATTAGAATATCTTGATAATCTATAAATCGTGTTCAGGGGGCGGGGTTTATGTAAATTCTAGGGTTGGTGATGTCACTAACCCGGGAGGAATGTTGTGTAGTCTCTACCAGCCGTTTGTTGTAGTCCTTGAAAAGCAATTTCTTTAAAAGCAAATATCTCCCTTTGCTCTGAACTTTGAGCGTCGTAACTTTGCAGATGTTGTTTATGCTCAAACAGCAACATTACACACTAACTAAAGTTAGAAAAGTCAAATCATAATCAACCACCCCTTTAATAAAATAAAACAAACAAACAAAAAAGGACAAAACCATTTCAATCAGGCTTCAGCAGCAGGAGTTGATCTGTCGGAGTGTGTGGTCTCGTACACACACCTGGTGACAGGCGGCGAGCACAGCCAGAGGAGGACAGCGCTGATGAACCGCTTCAGACAGCAGGATCCTCCAGGGCCGGGGCTTCTCCTGGCTCTGCAGCAGCACCTGGAACAGCTCTCGGGGGGGACCCAGGCACTCGTGTCGGGGGGGATCCGGGCCCTCGTCCGCAGGCTGATGGGAGTTCGACGGATGAAGATCTTGGAACGCCAGGGAAATGTGGGACTGCAGAGCTGGACTGAACCCGGCAGCCAGAGACTTCACCTGGACAAACCCCACAAAAATATAAGCTTGTGTTATCAGAAATGTTATATATATATATATATATATATATATATATATATATATATATAAAATATTACAGTGCAACAGTCAGGTCGTGAATGAAATGTACGTAAATGTAAGTAAAAAATCCCATTAAAAATGTTTTTAATCTTTTCCTCAGTTTAATAAAAAATAATAAAAAAACTGGGGAAAAACTACGTAACACCATTAAAACGGTTTTAATTCCCCCCCCATATTTTAATAAAATAAAATCCCATTAAAATGTTTTAAATACTTTTTTTCATATTTTAAATAAACAAAAAAAACAAAAATGTTGTTTTATTTAAAACATTTGAATCCTATTCATTTTTTTTAATTCCATTAAAAGTTTTGAATCTTTATACCTTATTTTAATAAGGTAAAACAAACAAAACAATTTAATACCATTAAAATTTCTCCATATTTGAATAAATAAAAATAAAAAAATAAAAAAAACAGGACAAAAATATTTTAATCCTACTCAATTTTTTTCATTTCATATTTTAATAAAATAAAAAAATAGGGGAAAACGTTTTAATCCCAATATAAACTATTTAATCCTATTAAAATGTTTTTAATCTTTTCCCAATATTTTAATAAAATAAACAAACAAATAAATACATAAAACAGGACAAAAACATTTTAATCCCATTAAAATGTATTTCATCTTTTTTCCATATTTTAATTAAATAAACAAACAAACAAATAAATAAATAAAACAGGACAAAAACATTTTAATCCCATTTAATCCCTTTTTTCCATATTTTAATAAAATAAAACAAAACAAAAAACAAAAACAAACAACAAACAGAAAAAAATAGGCAATCGCAGGACAGACAGGTGTGACAGACAGTGTGACAGACGCACCTGCTGGGGGGGGTAATTGTGCACCTGCACGAACAGCAGGAAGTGGAGCCACTGTGCGTCGCGAGCGCAGGCCTGAGGGAAGGCGGAGCTCAGAGGAAGAGCGTGGAGCCGACAGAACTGAACAGGAAGAGCCCACTCCTGCGCCGCCTCGAACGACGAGCTGACACGCATACACGGACACACACACACAGAAAAATCACCAGGTCATCAAAATCAGTGCACTTATTGTTCACTAAAACTACAACTGTTAAAAAATGTACTCGTTAAAGGTGCAGTGTGTAATTATTAGCGGCATCTAGTGGTGAGGTTGTGAATTGCACCCAACAGAAGTTACAGTGGCCGACAGGAAGTGATGTCGTCATCGGAGACAGCAGAGAGCAGCCAGTTAAACAATGAGGTTTCTTTACAAAGATAAAAAAATTATGTTTACTTTATTATTCAGTAAAAAGATGTAATTGCGAATATTATTGTCACTTGTTCATCATTGTGTCAGTGTTTTATTCGCTGACTTTAGCTGAAGCTTCTTTACACGAAGAACAACATAGTGACGAAACGTGTTTGTCCATTCAGGGCCACCGTAGAAACATGTGGATGTAAGGAGACCCGCGGTGTGTGTAGAGAGAAATACCTCATTCTAAGCTAATAAAAACATAACGGTTCATTATGTAAGGTCTTTATACACCACTGAAAACATAGTTATGTATATGATAATGCATTTCTGTCAACAGATCCTCCTAAATATTACACAATACACCTTTAATTGAAATAAACCTGAAGTAAAGTAAAATAGAAATATTAGATGAAAACCTTATTAGAAATGCGACTAACTGAAATAAAAGGTTAAATTTAGTGCTGGGCAATGATTAATCATAATGTCATATCTAATCATATAATCACATAATATGTGTGTGTATAATTATTTTGTATATATAAATACACACACGTGTTTACATTTAAGAAAACATGTTATTTATATATAAAATATTTATATAATATAAATTATATATAAATATATATAAAGTATATGCATGCAAATATTTCTTAAATATATATCAATGCATGTGTGTGTATTTATATATACAAAATATTTATACACAGTACATACAAATATTTTATGTAAACACAAACTTTTATTTTGTATGCGATTACCGTAATCTTTGCCCAGCTCTAGTATAATTATTTTGTATATATAAATACACACACATGCATGTATATATTTAAGAAAAATGTATTATTTATATATAAAATCTAAATTATATATAAATATATATACAGTATATACATGCAAATATTTGTTAAATATGCATTTGTGTGTGTATTTATATACAGTATACAAAATAATTATACACAGTACACACACACATATTATATATTATATATATTATGTAAACACAAAGTTTATGTGATTAATCATTGGCCAGCACTAATTAAATTCGAAGTACTAAAATGACTAAAATGTAAATAAATTAACCCTATTAGTTAACCCTAAAGGTGCCGATCTGCAGTGTTTTCCCACAGTGTTGTGAATGTTGAAACACTGACCGACTGATTCCTCTCTTCTCCAGTCCGTCTCTGACTGCAGTTTCCAGATCCACCAGCAGCTCCTGAGCCGTCGCTCTCTCAGACGTACACAACTTACTCGCCTTTTCCCCTGAGCACAGAGAGAGCGAGAGCTAATCAGCGCATGCCATCGCTTCAAAGGCACCACATGTAATGCTAATGCACTTTAACACATTGCTAGTGTGTTTTAACATGTTGTTAATATGCTTTAGCATGTTGTTAACATGTTTTAGCAGATTTATAGCATGAATTACCATGTTGCTAACATGAATGAGCGTGACTTACCAAATTACTAACACATTGCTAGCATGTTTTAACACATTGCTAATATGTTTTAAAATGTTGTTAATATGCTTTAGCATATTGCTAACATGTTTTAGTACATTGCTAGCATGAATAACAATGTTGCAAACATTTTTGACATGTTGCTAAAGTGTATTAGCGTGACTTACCAAATTATTAACATGTTGCTAGCATGTTTTAGTACAGTGCTAGTATGATTTAACATGTTGTCAATATACGTTAGCATGTTGTTAACATGTTTTAGTACATTGCAAACATGAATTACCATGTGACAAGCATTTTTTACATTTTGCTAACAAGATTTACAAAATTACTATCATGTTACAATAATTTCTAGCATATTGCTAACATGAATTAACATGTCTTACCAAATAACATGTTTTAACATTGCTATTATGTTAGCATGTTACTACTAGCATGTTACTAACGTGTTTTAGTCCATCGCTAGCATGAATTAGCATGTTGCTAGCATTTTTAACAAGTTGTTAACGTGACTTAACGTCTAACCAAATAATGTTTTAACATTGCTAGCATGTTTTAACGTTGTTAGTATGCTTTAACACACTGACACTACTAACATGAATTACCATGTTGCAAGCATTTTTGTTAATAGCATGAATTAGCATGACTTACCAAATTATGAACATGTTGCTAACATGTTTTAACACATTGCTAGTATGCTTTAACATGTTGTTAGTATACTTTAGCACTTTGTTAGCATGTTACTAGCACATTGTAGTAAATTGCTATCATGAATTAACATGTTGCAAACATTTATCATGTTGCTAGCATGAATTAACATGTCTTACCAAATGACTAACATATTGCTAACATGTTTTAACATTGCTAGTATGTGTTAACAGGTTGTTAGTATGTTTAGCATGTTGCTAGCATGTTTTAGCATGTTACTACTAGCATGTTTCAGTACATTGCTTGCATGAATTAGCATTTTACTAGCATGAATTAGCACTTTATATATGCTATTACAAACATGTTGAAGGTGAAGTAGTAAAATGACTAAACCTGAACTAAAAAAAAGCTAAATAAAAACAAACAAACAATTGTGACTGAAGTGTGAAAATCAGCTAATACACACATCGCTTCAAAATAGGACATGTGATTGAGTTTGAATGCAGGAAGAGACGTGTTCTCACTCACCGAGGGTCAGTCTGAGCGAAGCTACGGCTCCGTCCTCGCGGGTCTGAGTCCAGAGTTTGAGGATGAGGTTAAGCGCTCGCAGATCCACCCTCAGTTTGAGGCTACACTCTCCTAAGAGCTCACAGAAACACACACACGCCGCCGACACACACGCGTTGCTGAAGCTCAACAGGCCGAGAGAGTACGCTTGATCCGCAGCCAGAGACAACCTGAGCACAGAAATATCACGATATTAGATAGTTATTTCTAAATATTTAGTCATATCTATTTAGCTATTAACATAATGATCCACTGTTTAAGCTATCCACTTTCACATGTTAGCCATGTGCTAACAAAATGCTAAAACATGTTAACAACATGCTAATTTATGCTAGCAATGAGCTAAATCATGCTAGTAACATGCTAGCTATGTGATAAATCATACTAACAACATGTTAAAGCATACTAGCAATATGCTAAAACATGTTAGAAATAATTTAGTAAGAAATGCTAATTCATGTTAGCAACAAATGCTAAAAATGCTTGCAACATGTTAAATCATGGTTGCAACTATGTGCTACAACATAGTATGTACAAAATTATAATGCTAGCAATATTATAAAACATACTAGCAACATGTTGGCGATGTATCATGCTATCAACATGCTAAAACATACTAGCAATATGCTAAATCATGCTAGAAATGTTTGCGTGGTAAATCATGTTAACAAACATGTTAAACATGCCAGCAATGCACTAGAACATGCTAAAGAATGCTAGCAATGTGGTAATAGAAGCTAGAAACATGCTAATTATGTGCCAAATAATGCCAGGAACAAGTTAAATCATGCTAGCAATGTGTTAAAACATGCTAAAAACGAAATACCGACAACAACAGTTGTATTTTTATTAACGATTAATAAAAAAAGGTAACAAATGTATTCCTCACTGTTAGTTAATATTAGTCAGTGCATTAACTAATGGAGCCTTGTTGTAAAGTATTATTTAGGTTTAATTTCCACATGATATCAGTGTTTAAATGTGTTTTGCTCACTGTAGCTTCACATTACTGCAGTTGATAAGATGTTGCGTGAGAAAAACCCCGAAGGCGAACGACGGCCGGCCGTGACGCAGGTAATACAGGAAATCCAGATTCTCAACCACCGCGAATTTACTGACCAGGTGAGGGCTGGAGAAATGGGGCGGCTCGCTCGACGTTTCTGGAAGATTTCAGAAAATACATCATTTAGTGAATAAAATCACTCAGTCCCAGGAAATAATTAACTTTTCTGTGGCACGATAACGTGTAACCGCCTACCGGTGCTGCCGACGGCGTTGGCCGACTGCCATCCGAAGAGTTTGGAGGGATCCAATGGATCCAAAGACTGCAGAAAGGAAATATACACACACACAGGTTTGTTTTGCTATACTTGTGAGGACATTCCATAGGCGTAACTGTTTTTATACTGGACTATACTATTCCCTACAATAACCCTACCCATCACACACACACACACACACTAACCCGACCCCTAAACCTACCCATCACACACAACACACACAAACTAACCCGACCCCTAAACCTACCCATCACACACAACACACACAAACTAACCCAACCCCTAAACCTACCCATCACACACAAACTAACCCGACCCCTAAACCTACCCATCACACACACACACACTAATCCGACCCCTAAACCTACCCATCACACACAACACACACAAACTAACCCGACCCCTAAACCTACCCATCACACACACACTAACCCGACCCCTAAACCTACCCATCACACACACACACACACACACACACACACACACACACACACTAACCCGACCCCTAAACCTACCCATCACACACAACACACACAAACTAACCCAACCCCTAAACCTACCCATCACACACAACACACACAAACTAACCCGACCCCTAAACCTACCCATCACACACAACACACACAAACTAACCCGACCCCTAAACCTACCCATCACACACACACTAACCCGACCCCTAAACCTACCCATCACACACACACACACACACACACACACACACACACACACACACACACACACAAACTAACCCGACCCCTAAACCTACCCATCACACACACAAACTAACCCGACCCCTAAACCTACCCATCACTCACACACACACACACACACACACACACACACACACACACACACACACACACACACACACACTAACCCGACCCCTAAACCTTCCCATCACACACACACACACTAACCCGACCCCTAAACCTACCCATCACACACACACTAACCCGACCCCTAAACCTACCCATCACACACACACTAACCCGACCCCTAAACCTACCCATCACACACACACACACACACACACACTAACCCCGACCCCTAAACCTACCCATCACACACAACACACACACACTAACCCGACCCCTAAACCTACCCATCACACACACACACACACACACTAACCCGACCCCTAAACCTACCCATCACACATGCACACACAAACTCTCACAACCACACACTCTCTCAGTCACACACTCTCTCACTCTCTCGCACATGCTCACAATGATGCACTCACTCTCTCACACACACACACTCTCTGAGACACACTCTCCGAGACACACTCTCTGAGACACACACTCCGAGACACACACTCCGAGACACACACTCCGAGACACTCTAAGACACTCTCAGACACTCTAAGAGTGTAGTGGAAAAGCGCCAATAGTATCGGTTTAATATATACTGATGTTTACTTTTTTTGTTAAGTATGACAAAATATATTAGTTACAGAATTTGAAGTAAATGAGAGCTAAAATTAATAAATATATCATAAATAATAAATAACAGCTAACATAAATTTCCACAAAAAAGTTTTCGCTTTCTTGTTGTGCTTGAATGTTAAAATGGCCCTCCTATGAGATGTAATTCATGGCAATGGCCCCCAGCCAGTATGAGTTTGAGACCCCTGCTAAAAGGTATTGAGTCAGTAGTGTAGCAGCACCTGCATGAGGCTGTAGAGGGAAGTGTCTCTCGAGACGCTCTGGGGGAACAGGGCCGTTCTGAGTTTGGGATACACACTCAGAGCCATTCTCAGCAGCTGCGGGTCGACTCGGCTCAGCGGGTCCTGCCCTCGCTCGCCCTCACGCACCGCCTGCACACACAGAGGACACGCAGTCACACATAGATACACACTCTCTCACACACACACACACACACACACACACACACACACACACACACACACACACACACACACACACACACACACACACACACACACACACACACACACACACACACACACACACACACACACACACCTGGTCATTGCCACCAGCTCTGAACATGATAGTGGACAGGGTGAGGAGACTGTGACCCACCAGTAACACACTCTCTCACACACTCTCTCACACACACACACCTGGTCGATGCCGCCGGCTCTGAACATGATAGTGGACAGGGCGAGGAGACTGTGACCCTCCAGTAACATGCTGCTGATGCTGGCCTGACTGCCGGGCAGAAGCACCTGAGCACACGTCACACTGGCCTCAAACACACGCTCGGGGTCTGAAACACAAAACACACACTCGAACGCTTTTCCCATTGAGAAATGAAAAGCCTTATTTCATGAACCCTCATCTCACACAGTGATGCTCACACACTCACTCACACACTCACTCACACACTCACTCACACACTCACAGTCTCACACTCTCACGAACCTGTAAGAAACCATAGACTAACAGACTAGAAAACTATTTGTACACGTCGAATGAAAACACTCGCACCTTTAAGGTCTCTGGTAATTTTCTGCAGTTTCAGCATCATCTCTAACCAGGGGAAACTCTCGAACAGGTTCCTGTCGGTCAGAACCGGGCAATTCTCAGGAGTTAAGCTGAAAGACAGAGAGAAAGAGAGAATAATGCACAATCAGATGACTTCTACTAAAAACATCTCAGATAAACATCTCAGACGCAATTCATAAAAAAAATGTATTATATATTATTTAATTCATTAAATATAATATTCTAGAGTATTTATTATAGTGTGGATATATATAAATTGTTATATAATCATTTTAGATATTTTGGGTAATTTTGGAATTAATTTCCAAATTTCCAGAATTATGAACTGATATTCAGTGTTATATCAAAATGTGCAGAATCAAGTTATACTTAAAAGAAAAAGATTTATTAATACGCAATTTATTAATTTTAGGCAATTATTATATATATATTTATACATTCACTCTGTCACACACACACACAAAAGCACGCACTCACACACACACACACACACAAAAAATGACTTCTGTGTTTTCTAAAAAGTTGCTTCTTCTAGTAATGTAAACATAAATGTCATTTTCTGCTTCCGCTGTATGATCGTTCAGGCCCGTGCCTCACCTGTAGTGCTCCAGGTAGCAGTAGAGCAGGTACTGAAGGCTGTTCTCCAGGCAGTGCAGGACGAAGCGCTGGTGAAACTCCTGACCCTGTGACACCTGGAACTGTGGGACGGGAGGGTCGTTCCCATGATGCATCACTCCTCCAGCTTGACCCAGTCGCCACAGCAACTGCTCGAAGTCCTCCATCTCCGACTGCACGAACAGCCCCTGTCTGAACACACACAGCAAGGTCAACTTCAGGTGTATTTGTTTCTGTTTGCGGTGAACGTGTTCCCGTGAGCGGCTCTGACCGGGCGAGCAGGTCCAGGACTCGGTGTCGCAGGTGTTCCCCACACCGGCTGCTGCTGTTGATGACGTCCGGTGTGAGCGCTGGCCTCTCTCCAGCAGGACCACAGACCCATGAAGAGACTCCCACAGAATCGTGCAGAGAGGTGAGATACGACCACAGAACAGCGGCATCCCACGAACCCTGAGCTGCAACAACAAAACAAGCATATCTTCAACTTAAAGCATCATACCGAAATACCGAAGCCGATACTGATTTTAACAAACAACTATTGGTTGATTTCAATACCGATATTTGTCACTTGCACTCTTATTGAACACTAAAAATAGATTAATGTTGCTAAGTTCAAAAATGCATGCATTCAAGTATACTAGATAGCTGCATAATCAAATAATTTCTATTAAAAATTGATTGGATCCATTTAAAATTTAGGGATGCACCGATATGAAAACTTTGGCCGATACCGATAACCGATAACTCTTTATATTTGAAAGCCGATAACCGATATAATGGCCGATAAAACAAAATCAAAATTTTTATATAATTTTTGAGAGCCGTCTAGCAATGGTTTGTTATATCGGCCTTTTTCATGCTATAGCCGATGGTTTTAAGGTACATCAGTGCATCTCTACTAAGAATGTAATACTTTATTTTAACTGCGTAATGATTATAAAAGCGGTCAGCCGTGTTGAACTCACTGGACGGCTGCAGTCGGGACAGAAGGATGGCGTTCTGAGCGTCTCTGTCCCAGTATCTGACCCAGTCCAGACGCACGGGATCCAGTACAGACCCGGAAGACGACGCCTCTGGTTCCTGCAGGATCTCCTCCAGAACTCTTCTGCTGTCGGGATCGGACCGGGTCATCTGCAGAACCCTGCACAGAAGACCCACACAACTCTCACTTTTAGCCTTAAAGGTGCAGTGTGTAATATTGAGGAGGATATGTTGATAGAAATGCAATATCATGTACATAACTATGTTTTCAGTGGTGTGTAAAGACCTTACATAATGAACCGTTATGTTTATTGGCTTAGAATGAGGCATTTCTCATTCTCCTTACCTAGACATGTTTCTACGGTGGCCCTGAACGGACAAACGCGTTTCGTCACTATGTTAAAGAAACCTCATTGTTTAACTGGCTACTCTCTGCTGTCTCAGACGATGACATCACTTCCTGTCGGCCACCATAACTTCTGTTGGGTGCAATTCACAACCTCACCACTAGATGCCGCTAATAATTACACACTGCACCTTTAACTGTTAAAAAAAAAGCTTAATTTGCTATATGCAAAATGTAATTTATTATTACTTGAGGTGAAATATGACCTGGACATGTTTTTGGACTGGCTTGTGAATAAATACTTGACAAATTAATTACCTAAATCAAGTCTTTATGTTTGTTCGGAATTAAGGCGAGACACGGCGGGCAAAAACATTGATTTTCATGCAGTGGTCAGTTTTGAGATTTTGGGCTAGTTTACTCCTTCAATGTGTGTTCTTTCAAGCTGCTATACATTAAGATGTTTATTTTATCACATTTTGTTTACTTGCGGCAGTAAGTTTCTCCCGAATTTACCAAGTTAGCATTCAAACGCGACACGCCAAGATCCGTCTGTTCACTGAAGTCTGTCATGACCGGTCTCGTTGTAAAGCTTTGAGTGTCCTGCACAACGCTGTGTAACCCAAATATGGGCATTTCCTTTCTATCAGTAACCAATCGTGAATGTCCAAAGGGGGATTTAAAGCTAACGACGAAATCTCATTTAGAGCTGTTTAACTCTTTAAATGCCGTTTTCTCAAAATGAGTTTTTCATTCTCCAGTACAAACATCTCAGCCTATGTAGCACCTGTGTACACCAAACTCTCCAGTTATACACTTAGCAGTGTTCTGAAGATATTTTCAGAGGGATCTGTTAATAAATCATTCCTGGCTTGATTTATGTGACATTTTAATCAGAAAAATATGGCGAAAATCAATTTTTTTTAAGGCTATGGACAGTATATTTAGATTTCCAAGGTAATGAAAGCATATATCCTGAAATCCCTCTGAATTTTTTTTCATCTTGTGTGTTAAAATGAAAAAAGAATTTTGCACCTGCCTTTATCATATGTTCAGATCTATCTACCGAAAATATATGCAAAATCGTGCATATTTAATGAGATAATGCTTAATTTGCATAATTAAACACAGAAATTTCAAAAACTTGTAATACATTTTTTTATATACTTGTGCAAGTAATCAACTGAGGAAGTTTCATGGTGATATCTATTATTTTAAAATTGTACCCTATTCACCTGTAGTGTCTCGCCTTAATTTCTTTTGTGCTTTTTAGTGTTAAAAATAAGCAACTGAGGGTTAAATAGATGTAGGAAAGATAAACAAACCACTATTGAGTTTGCAAATGAACACATGAAAAAGGACCAATCGCAATCCAGTATGCAATATGATGATGTCATTGCTTTTAAATGAAGATTTTAAATGCAGAACATTTAAACAAAATGCATCTCTTCTTCCAAAAATTTCAAAGCTTTAAAGTCCGCTACGTTGTGCACAAAGTATAATATTTATGCTTTATTATAATAATAATAAATAAAAAAAGGACCTCAAGGCATTTCTCTCTCTTGAATTTAATTGATTTTAAATGATATGTTACACCTGGTTCATTGTTTTTTTCTGTCTGTTTATTTTACTAGCTTTTTGTCTACTCTTTATAATTCTATTATTGTTGTTTAATTCTGTTTTGAGTTGTAACTATGTATTTGCTGTTATATATGTTCAATAACAAAAATTTAAATTTAAACAAAACATAGACAGACAGAAGGAGAATTTGGGGCGTAAATTGTCATGAAAAAGTGAATGGTCCTAAAAAACAGCTTAATTTGCTAGCTTAAAGTCATCTAATTCATGTCAACACATGCCACGCTTTGGAAATGATGCTCAAGTCATTCTGTACCGCCCACATCATTTCCTGTGTTATTGTCTCAATAAAAGTGTCAAATATGCCAGAAATAACACCTGAAAAAGCAGATGAGAGAGAAACACTCGCCTGCTGTTGTCCAGACGGCTGGAGCGTCTCGTCGCAGGAGTCGAACACAAGCTCTCGATCGTCTGAATGAACTCCACCTGCTCAAACTCTTCATGCGAGAGGTAATTCTGCTTCTGCAGCTCCTCAACCTGCGAACCACAGCACAAAAACAATAATAAATTACTAAAACAGCTAAAAAGAATCCCTAAAATTACACTGACAAAAAAAAAGAAAAAGAATCCAGTCCATCCAGTGATTGAACCGTTAAAGAGTTTTATTTTGAGGATTAGATTGTTTCTTCTCACCATGAAGGCCCTTAGATCCCGATCGGCGGTGAAAACACAGATGCTGTGAAGCTGCTCCTTCACATTAAAGCCCTAAAAACACAGAAAGTCAGTCCTGCGTTATATTACACTGTAATATCAAAGTCTGGGGGTCAGTAAGATGTATGTATTTTTAAAGATATCAATACTTTTATTTAGCAAGGGCGCATTAAATTGATCAAAAGTGAATCCTGACAAATAAAATGTGTCAATCTCCACATACAGTACCAGTCAAAAGTTTGGAAACGTTACTATTTTTAATGTTTTTGAAAGAAGTCTCTTATGCTCATCAAGCCTGCAGTTTAAAAAAAAAAAAAAAAAAAAAAAAACAGGAATATTATGAAATATTATTACAATTTAAAATAATGGTTCTCTTTTTTAATATACTTTAAAATGTAATTTATTTTTGTGATGCAAAGCTGAATTTTCATCAGCAAGTACTCCAGTCTTTGGTGTCTTATGATCCTTCAGAAATCATTCTAATATGATGATTTGATACTCAGTTATTATCAATGATGGAAACAGTTGTGCTGTTTAATATATTTTTTTGGAATACTTTTTTTCAGGATTCATTGATGAGTAAAACGTTAACAGCATTTATTCATAAAAACAGCATTTATTCAAAATAAAAACATTTCTAACAATATAAATCGTTACCATCACCTTTTATCAATTTAACGCATCCTTGTTGAATTAAAGTACTAATTTCTTTTAAAAAAAATAGTTATTGTTCCCAAACTTTTGAACGGTAGTGTATATTGTTACAAAAGATTTCTATTCTAAATAAATACAGTTCTTTTTAACTTTTTATTCATCAAATAATCCTGAAAAAAGTATCTCAGGTTATAAAAAAAATATTAAGCAGCACAACTGTTTCCAACATTGATCATAAATCAGCATATTAGAATGATTTCTGAAGGATCATAAGACACCAAAGACTGGAGTACTTGCTGATGAAAATTCAGCTTTGCATCACAAAAATAAATTACATTTTAAAGTATATTAAAAAAGAGAACCATTATTTTTTAACTGCAGGCTTGATGAGCATAAGAGACTTCTTTCAAAAACATAAAAAATAGTAACGTTTCCAAACTTTTGACTGGTACTGTAAATACGAAACCGTTTTTAACATTGATAATCATCATGAATGTTTCTTGATCATCAAATCATCATATTAGAATGATTTGTGAAGGATCATGTGACACTGAAGACTGGAGTAATGATGCTGAACATTCAGCTTTGATCACAGGAATAAATTACATTTTAACATTTATTCACATTATTTTAAAATGTAATAATATTTCACAAATTTTACTGTGTTTTTAATCAAATAAATCCAGTCTTGTTGAGCAGAAGAGACTCTTTCAGAAACATTAAACAGTCTTTCCCGACCCCAAACTTTTCAACAGCAGTGTCCAGTATTCAAGCTGTTTGTTTGATCGTGTGTGTGTGTGTGTGTACCATGTTAGTCAGCAGTGTTTTAGCCTGCTCCAGGTCTCTGTGAGTGAGACAGGTAAAGGTGTGTCTCAATCCTGTCTTCCTGATGTCCTCCAAACTGCATTCAACAGAGCCACGTCTGCGTAGAAAAGCCTGCGCTTGTGGGATCCTTCTGCTTAATATAGCGTGCTGCACAACACCCTGAAACACACACACACACACACACAGTTGCATAAACAACTGCATAAAAGACTAGTCTTACAAGTTAGTCATACATTTTTTTCTTTTAAGACTGTTATATCTTTTTCAAGTGAGCTACATAAAAACATAGATTGGTCTAATTTGATACCGAAAAGTAAGACTGATTACCCCTAGCTAACTGCTAGCTGTTCGTACAAGTTCTTAAGACACAGTGTTAACATAATGGCTACGTTTATGCGACTGGGCCCTGGTTCTCAAATCTGATTGGCTGAGAGCCTTTTCCAGCCATGCAATATTCTGATATCACACGGAAACCGTTTCACAATCTGTATGACTCGGCTTGTTTCTGCCGCATCTAAACTGGCTTCTCACAGAAAGCGTCGATGGTGGAGGAGCAAAACTACTATAATTTAACAAAAGCTACTGTTATTGAGTCACGGAATGTAGTTTTAAGAGTTTTTTAGACGAGAATGTAGTTGTTTAGACCTCAAATGCGCGATTAAAAAAATTTGACCATTTGTTTAGACGTTTTCAGAGATCTGTCAGTGCTCATGTACGTAGATCGTGTACGTAGATCGTGTACATAGCATATTATAGCATATTAAAAACACCACATAGACACATAAACAACATTAAAAGCTGGATTTTCACCACAGGGGGACTTTAAATATTATAGATAAGTAAATAATATTTTATTTTATATAATTAATATGCTGTATTTGGTATTGAGAACAGGTCTGTTAGTGGTTGTGATTCTGACTTCAGTGAAAGTTACATTGTTACACCAATAGATGGCGGCAAAGACAGTCAGATCTATATCTGTATATCAATACAGCGCTTCCTGAAATGCACACAAAGAATAAAACTACAATGTGTGTGTGCATTTGTTTATACACACCCACTCACTCACACACACACACACCCACTCTCACACACACCCACTCTCACACACTCTCACACACACATACATACATACATATACACATATCAGGCCTGATGTCATGTTTCATGGAAAAGGATGCAGGAGCTTCTGACTCTTTCTTTAGGCATGGCTCGTGTCTCGAGTGTTTCGTTGACTGACCTCATCAGACAGCGACTGCCACTCCGGGTCGGTGCCGGCGCTGGACGCTGGAGCTCGAGGACTCACACACACCGGTGTTTCACCTCCATCTGCCCAGGGGAACTTCTTCATGAACCCGCGCAGATCAGAGATGTAGCCGTATAAAATCTGCACACACTCCTGCCGGTTCACGTCCAGCTCTACACACAACACACAGTGTTCGTACAGACACGGTCATATCAAACTCCAGGACTTTTCAAGCACTACTGTTCTTGGTTTTCAAGGAATACAATCAGAAATCTCATTTATCAAAC
Organism: Rutilus rutilus; assembly: GCF_951802725.1. NCBI lineage: Eukaryota > Metazoa > Chordata > Actinopteri > Cypriniformes > Leuciscidae > Rutilus > Rutilus rutilus. The sequence continues at coordinate 3,564,406 of NC_140233.1, forward strand.
AATATCTTCATTAACTTTCATATTCTAAAAAAAAGGTATTCCAGAAATGCAATTTTAATTGGATTTCAAAATCCTATTCAAGCCCGTCATAGGAAATCCCCTAACCATTATAAGGATATGAATGATTGCTTCATTCAAACAGATTTTTTCCCCAATGAATATGTGATTGACCTGAAGAATGAAAGTTTTATCATACACTTGGGAATATATGAGCAACATCACGCTAGTAGCCATGTGAAATGGCTCAAAATCTATATCAGACGAGCGGCAGCATTAATTTTGCGTGAAAAGAACGTATGTGTTTTTTTTCCCGAATAAATTAAACACTAATTTCATATGTACATGCATACATGGGGCCCTATTTTAACGATCTGAAACGCAAGTATCAAACGCGAAACGCAAGTAACTTTGTGGGCGGATCTCGGATCTTGTTGCTATTATACCGGCGGGATAAATGACTCTTGCGCCCGACGCAAATCTAAAATGGGTTGGTCTGAAGTAGCTTCATTACTCATAGGTGTGGTTTGGGTGTAACGTGAAATAAACCAATCAGAGCATCATCTCACATTCCCTTTAAGAGCAGGTGCACTTGTTCCATGGCGGATTGCTATTATAACGGCGGATTTGCCAGACGCACGCCAGGAGCGGTTCACAGCCGAGGAGACCGACGTTCTCGTCAGGGCCGTAAAACACAGAGAAGTGACATTGGGGATGGAGAAACACACCCAAATTAGCTTCGGTTAAACAGGCGTATAATAATTTGGGTAAATGTGTAAGCTAGATTTATGCATATTTTTTCACATCTTCATGGACACCACAATGATTTCCCTCGTGTGGAATATTTTTCCTTGTAATAATGTATGGTTTTCTAAAAATGAGAACTGCTGCGTCTGTGTGTAGATGAGAGAAGCAAAGTGTGTGTGTGTTGTGCACACGCTACATTATGGCCAAGCATGCGCCCTTAAAATAGCATCTGAACGCGCCGCTGACTTTAGACGAGGTTTCTCCTGGTCTGTGGCGGAATTGTTTTCTGAAACTGCAAAATAGCACCAGGGAACGTTTGCGCCGGAACACGCCTCCTCTTTTCGCTGAACCGCCCCCGGGAGCGCAAGTTCATTCCCTAATTTACCGACGTGCGTCTGTGGAGGGAAAAGTCCACTGTGCATCGGGTGGAAAATAGGAATGAAACATGCGTCGCTGTACAAAGTCAATTGCGCTGGGTGCAGGATAGGGCCCATGGTCTTTCAATAATTCAAGCACTTTTCAAGTAATTATTCATAAAAATTGCTGTTTTCAAGGGTTTTCCAGGATTTAAATAAAAAAATATATATATAATTCAAGCACTTTGTACGAACCCTGAACACACATGTCAGTTTCACATCTCAGAATAAGCGCTCACTTCTCTGAGATGGCATGTGTGTTTACCGTGTGCGCTGGTGAGGAGGACTTTGGTTTGTGTGTTGAGGAAGGTCAGCGTGATGCTCAGCAGTTGTTCACAGAACTGATGACTCTGGGCTTCTGTGTGTGTGTCCCGTATGGCAGAACGCAGCAGATCCAGCGCCGGACACAGAGCCTGAACATCTGAAACACACACACACACACACACACATTTACTTAGCTATCTAAACGGGGACATTCCATAGATATAATGGTTTTTATACTGTACAAACTGTATATTCTATTCCCTTACACTAACCTGACCCCTAAACATGCCCACACACACACACACACGGTCAGAAGTGTGGAATAATTACGACTGTTTAACGTGTGAAAGAGTCTCTTCTGCTCACCAAGGCTGCATTCATTTGATAAAAAATACAGTAAAAACAGTGAAATATCATTACAATTTAAAAATAACTTTTTTCTATGTGAATATATTTTAGAATGCAATTTGTTTTTGTGATCAAAGCTTTCAGCATCATTACTTTATTCTTCAGTGTCACATGATCCTTCATAAATCATTCTAATATTATTTAGTATAATTAGAGATGCACCGATATGAACATTTTGGCAGATACGATAACCATTAACTCTTTATATTTGAAAGCTGATAACCGATATATGGGCTGATAAATCTAAATCCAAATTTTTAATAATAATAATTAATAATTAATTACATTTATATAGCGCTTTTCTCGGCACTCAAAGCGCTTTACATAGAAGGGGCAATCTCCTCAACCACCACCAATGTGCAGCATCCACTTGGATGATGCGACGGCAGCCATATTGCGCCAGAACGCCCACCACACACCAGCTTACTGGTGGAGAGGAGACAGAGATAATTTTTTTATATAATTTTTAAGAGCCTGATTACAAAATCAAAAGTCTCACCATTAAAAGCCACTTACGCTGCACTTCACACTTTTTTCCTTTTTTGAAGTGATTTCAATCATATTTCAAGCAATTCAAAAACATGTTGAACAGTGCGCACCTGAAGTCTCTCAGCTGAAGGAAATAATCCATTATTATCAGCTTTAATATATCGGCCAAATGTTCTTATTGGACCGATAACTATAACATTAAAAATGAACATATATCGGCCGATACCGATATGGTGGCCGATATATTGTGGATTTCTAATTATATAATATTATTTTTCTATATTATATATATTTTACATATATCTGTCGTAAATTCTATGTTTTTCTTTTGCTTTTTTGTGACTGAAGTAAGACCTATTTCATATTTCATGAGATCCAATCACCGAGGTCATGAGCTAAAAAGACGCTCTCCAGTTTAACATTGATGCCGTTTCTCCTGCCCTTCAATAACCTGGCAGATCTGAGAGAAGTCTTCTTCTGATGGTTTAATTGAGCAGCGGGGGGAGAAGGTGGTTAGGATCAGAAGACCTCATTAAAGCGGGTGTCTTACTCCTCAGCTGCGTTTGGGTCGAGACGACCGGCGTTTGATCGGGCAGAACAAACCCAGGCGCGGGGCTCAGGATATTCTCCTTACTCTTCAGGAAGAAATCAACCGTATCCAGCTGATGGTTCTTGAGGCCGGCCTGAAATGAACATCATATTCATATAGACTTACTGACATTTCAGACACAATGCAGCCAAGTTTGAGGTTGTGTGAACAATGAATTAAAGGGTTTTAGGCACTTTAAACCATAAAAACAGCCTTGAATTTCTTAAAGACCTATTATGCCCCTTTTACAGTCTTGATGTTGTTGTTAGGCTCTACTAGAAAAGGTTTTCCTGCTTGAATGTTGATTATTTTCCTCATATTCCCCATTGTTGCGGCTCCTCTCTTCCCAGTCTGTCAGTAACACTCTGTTTACTTCCTGTCTCTATGAAGCCCCTCCTTCTGAAAAGCACACTGTGCTCTGATTGGTCGGCTGGAGCAGTGTGTTGTGATTGGTCGAGCGCTTTAAGTGTGTTTGGGAAATGTTTCAACACACTACTAACTAACTCAACCAGGCCCCGCCCCTTTATTCTGCGAATGAATTATTATAATGAGGAATATTGCGATGTGTTCGTTCCCGGAAGAAACTCAAGACTACAATGAGTTCAGAAACACTGACACTGATATAGAGAAGAACGTTTTCATGCTCAAACAGCAACATTATACACTAAAGAAAGATAAAGATAGCAGAATAGGTCCTCTTAAACGCATTATTCTCTGAGTTTCATGAATAATATTTGGATGAAATGGCATAGCTTGTGTGTGTGTACCTGTAGGGCATGTATGGGTATTGAACAGCGTCCCCATGCGTTCAGATGGCAGAGCGAGTCGACCGTACCAGCGGTGCCAAAAACCATCAGCCGGTTCAACAGTTCCTCCTGCGTCACACAGAACAGAACCACCGACAGACCCGACGCTAAAACACACACACACACACACATCATTCAGTAACATGATATACACTCAATGTAACATGGCAATACAGTCAGTGTACCATGGTACCATCACAGTATTTTTTGTAAGCACACAATCAAATCTTATTTATATACCAGCTGACATTAACCTAATCGTAAGCAAAAAATAAAAAATAAAATACATTTATATTTTGCATAAAGAAAATCAAGCCATATTAGTAATTTCCATGAATACTCTCAGATGGTTTTTATTTTATTTTGTATCACAATACAAAAGTATGTCATACATATTTAAAAGGCAGTACAAATAATATTACAATACTTAAAAAATGGTTAAATAAATAAATGCATAAATAAATGAATGAATAAATGCTAAAAAAATACAAATATTAAATAATTATTTAAATAAATTCTTGAATGAACAAAAATGCTTTAATGGATAAATAAATGCCTTAATAAATATTTACATAAATGCTGATGTTTAAACAAACGCCTAAATAAATTAATGGATTCTTAAATACATAAATGTTTAAATGTTTAATACTGTAAATTTTAAATAAAGGCTTAAATAAAAAAATGCTTAAATAAATGTTTAAACAAATGCTTAAATTAAAAAGCTTGAATAAATGCTAAAAAAATTATGAAAGATTTATAATGGATAAATAAATGCTTAAATAAATATTTGCATAAATGCTTATGTTTAAATAAATGCTTATGTAAATCAATAAATGAGATGGAGGTTTGGGTTCAATAACTAGTTCTTCCAGTGTTTCATCATCGGACTCGCGCTCGCATTGGTAAAATCGACGACATCGTTCATTACTGTGTTTAGTTTACAGTGTCCGAAGCCTCAGAACAGCTGACGATGTTATGGCAATGAGCGTTTTTGTTTTCGACGCGCTGTACGCGGTAAACCAATCACAACAGACTGAGCTGTCTGGCCAATCAGAGCAGAGTAGCTCGCGGAAAGGAGGGATTTAGAGAGATTGATTCATCTGACGAGTCGTTTGAGAATCATTGATGTGCAAATGTATATTATGAGAAAATTAAACAGTTTTTTGACCTTTGATGCATGTCAACCTGTTGTAGGAGACTCCACAACAACATTAGGAAACTTTAAAATAGAAACAGGTAATATTTTGACATGTGGCATAAGGTCAGAGGTCAGATCAACAGATTAAGTGTCTCACCCTTCAGTAACAGACACAGGTGTTCGTCGTCAGATCTCCGGACGGGTACGGCAGGAGCGTCTGACCGCTGGTACGTGACGCTTTGACCCTCCAGATCCCAGTAGGCCAGAACCGTGTTCGCGTTCGCAGGAGAAACGAACGTAACCAGCGCGGAGAACTCAGACACGTTCAGGCCCGTCGGCGTGGCTCTCTCCGGCACGGTGAAACACGTCACAGCGCCCCCTGGCTTCACGGAGGACTGGGAGAGTTTGGCAGTGGCGGCCGCCCGTCGGCACTCGATGTGTGTGAAGTCTCTGAACCAGGGGAACCTGCGACCCGGGCGAACCGGGCCTTTACATCGACTATACAGCAACGACAGACGCGACTCCCACGACCTGAACACATTTAAACGGCCCGGGAAATGAAGTGTTAGATAGTGTTGCATTATGGAGATGCATTATGTTGCATTATAAAGTACGAAGTCAGATTTATATGTGACCCTGGACCACAAAACCAGTCTCGAGTCGCACGGGTATATGTGTGGCAATAGCCAATTGTATGGGTCAAAATGATCGATTTTTCTTTTATACCAAAAATCATTAGGATATTAAGTAAAGATCATGTTCCATGAAGATATTTTATACATTTCCTACTGTAAATATATAAAACACTTATTTTTGTGAGTGAATGCAGCACAATCTCGAACATAAATGGACAAATTTAAAGGCAATTTTCAAAAGATGACCCTTGTGACTGGTTTTGTGGTCCAGGGTCACACAACAGTACCTGTCTGTTTGAAAGGGTTTATCCAGTATGGTCAGGTTGTGGGCGGAGCTTGCGATGCTGTCCTGATCCCATGATTCACTGGGCACGAGAGACGGTGGATTAGGGGCAGCGCGACAACACAAGTGATCTGGATACATCCTGAAATACACACAAAAACAATAGGAAATAGATCTGGAAATTGCAGTTTACTACACGTTATTTAATCGCAATGTTATATATATATATATAGATGCTTCATTTTAATTATACTTTATTTATATAATATATATAGTATTTATATAGGTAAACAAATATATGAAAAACACAACGGATTTTTCAACGGAAAACAATAACGGATTATAAAGCGTTTAAGGACACAAAAGTGGATACAGGCGATTGAGACCGAGCGCAACATGTCGTATTACTCTGAGAACTAACGTACGCCACTGAGGGGAACGTTATCGGTGACAGGAGAGTGAACCTTACAGAAATATAATATATAAAACTGACATTTGGATATTTGACTTACCAGTGACTACTCCACACGTAGGTGGACAAAGTACACAACTTCCTTACTTGAGTGAAAGTACAGATACTACTGGTCAAATATTACTCCGTTACAAGTAAAAGTTGTAAAGACCGATTTTTACTGAAGTAAAAGTACAGAAGTGCTTGTTTTTAAAAGCACTTAAAGGGATAGTTCACTTTGAAATTAATTTTTGATATGTTTTAGCTTACCTCAAGGGCATCCAAGATGTAGGTGTCTTTGTTTCCGCAGTAGTTTCAATTTTGATATTTTTAGGTCAAACCGTTCTTGTCTGTCAGTCATATAATGCATCTCTAGATGTCGCTTGGCTACGGTTTCGTTCCAATGAACTGCAGTAGCCAAGGCGACATCTATGTATATATCTATACCCGCCCGCGCCGTCAGATCATTTGGACGTGTGCTGTGTTCAAGAGATAACAACGATATAAATACTGTTCGTTTTCTCACACAAACCGCTCGTTTCGTGTCTTAGGCCATCAATGTGTACTTATGATGGGGAATTGTTTTAATTTGGACTCTGTGCTTGTGTTTTGAGCCAGTGACCATCGACCTGCATTATATGACTGACAGACAAGAACGGTTTGACCTAAAAATATCAAAATTGAAACTACTGCGGAAACAAAGACACCTACATCTTGGATGCCCTTGAGGTAAGCTAAAACATACCAAAATTTTATTTCAAAGTGAACTATCCCTTTAAGTATCAAAAGTAAATGTCAATGCATTGTTTTATTATTGTTGCATTGTTGTGTGTAATACTTACAGTAGCTTATGCCTCTGAATCTATGCCTGCCTTCCCTCATATCAATATCACATGTATTTCTAGAACACAGTTCCAGTGGGATTGAATGTGAGATTGAATAAATCACTCAATAACGTCCACAATGGTTTCGGACACCCAGTGGCAGTGCCCTATTTAAAGTTTTTTTGGGCTTTTAGTATGAATATGTTAGCCTTACTGTTATCTATAAGCTAGTGTGCTACAAAACAATGACAAAATTCATATTTAGAAGATCAAACCCAACGTTGAAAATGAAAATCAGGTTGATGTCAGAATCCAACGCCGGATTGACGTTATAACATTGGACAGACGTTCCAACCAAAACGCAACGCCTGACTGACGTTACTACTTTCTACTCCTTGACACAAATGTAGTGGAGTAAAAAGTACGATATTTGTCTTTAAAATGTAGTGAAGTTAAAGTAAAAAGTTTCCAGAGAAAATAATACTCAAGTACAGATACTCAAAAAGTGTACTTCAGTACAGTACTCAAGTAAATGTACTTTGTTCCTGTCCACCTCTGCGTAGTGCATACTGAGTGTCAGGATCACACTATTTACCCATTCGCTCCAGCCTGTCTCCACTTATGTGTCCTTAAACGCTATTTTTTGTGTTCGACAGTTTATAAAAACGTATTTCTGGGTTGTTTAGCTAGTTTGCTGTACACCCCGTCACAGAGCAGCTTTCAGACGTTGCTCTGTTTTTTGTTATAAGTCATAAATGACGAGGAGGCAGCTTCACACAATACAAGCTCAATGGAGACGGTTGGATTGTCCAATATTGTCCAATATGGACTGTATAATATTAATAATAGCAGAATTGAATATGCACCGGAAGTAGTGGTTGAGGTCGAGGGCGAGGGCCTGGTTCTGCCGGGTCACGGTCACCGCTGTACTGAGATCATGTGAGATCTGGATCAGACAGAAGGAGACGGATGGAGAAACGTCTGCTGAACCGCAGTATAACAGGAAGTCCACCGTCGCCAGGAGCTTCCCATCAGTGCTGTCGAACACGTCTGACACACAGCGTCAAGGAGAACACAGCTCAAGCTCAAAACTCAAGTATACACATTTCAAAAGAGACATTAATTCAATAATTACTAAATAAATAAATAAAAAGTATTTACATTATGGTAGTATTTTTAAAACCACTGAGAATAAATTTAAAAAAAAAGTTTTTGAGCAAATAATTGCATTTTTTTAATATAATGAAATCTTTGAATTGTAATTTGTAATTTTGTAATAAAAAATTAGTTGTGTAATAATAAACACAAACAGAAATGACATAAGAGACATATATACATACAAAAACATAAAAAAAAGTAATTACTCCAAACTTTTGACCAGTAGTGTGTGTAAAAGTTTGAAATACTTAAGAGATTTTAAAAAAATATTATATTACATTAATTATTTAATATAATTTAAAAGTTTGGAATACTTAAGATTTTTTTTAAATATGATATTATTTTAAATTGTTTAATATAATGAAAAATTTATATATATATATAAAGTTTTTTATACATTATATTATATATTCACTTTTCACTTCAAAATCAAAAAGGAAAAAAAATATAAACAAATATTTTGAATTTGGTGTTTCACAAGCCTTGTTTAATTATCTTCTAGACTGATTCATGTATGTACAATTACAATAATATAATTTTATAAATGTAATAATAATAATAATAATAATAATATCTAAGTATATAGTAGAGATGCACCGCTATGAAAATTTTGGCCGACACCGATAACTCTTTATATCTGAAAGCCGATAACCGATATATTGGCCGATAAATCTAAATCCAAATTTTTATATAATTTTTGAGAGCCTGATTACAAAAACAAAAGTCTCACCACGTCTCAAACACACAATTATAACGTTTTCATTATAATTTTATGTAGCCGATTTGATAGACTTGTGCTGTGCATGTCGCACTGAACTGTGTTTTTTGTACAATTACAATAAAAATATGTTCTATAAATATGTCCATAAATAAACCTCAACCATCTCAAAGGTGAACTGCAGCATGTCTGGTTCAGAGAAGGCCTGTCATGTCTCTGACTGAAGGATACACGCGAGTCCAGTGCTGAGAAGGAGGAACAGCGTTCCCCGACAGAGCCGCTGATCCACACAGGATAAACCCGTCGGGATCGGTGTGTCGAGGTGGCAGGAGGAGTGTGTGTCGAGGCTCGAGGTCTCGCCGGTCCAGCGCAGCGTCAGCAGGACAGAAGTGTTGACCAGCAGAACACACAGACCATCAGTGAAGCTCAGTGGAGAGAGAGAGAGCAGCTCACACACATCTGAGGAGGACAGTGGGCGATCACACACATCATGCACAGCAGGGTTTAAAGGGGTGGTGTCATGCCCCTTTTTACAAGATGTAAACTAAGTCTTTGTATTATTCCCCCAGAGTGTGTGTGTGAAGTTTTAGCTCAAAATACCCCACAGATATTTTTATAGCATTTAAAAATGGTCACTTTTTGAGGGAGAGCAAAAACGCGTTGTTTTGTGTGTGTCCCTTTAAATGCAAATGAGCTGCTGCTCCCGGCACAGAAGGCAGAGCTTTAAGAACGTGTGTGTGTGTGTGTGTGTCAGAGCCCGTCCACGGAGAGCCTGGCCACTCCCTATTCAGTCCTATTTTACAGAATTTTGGTTGTAGTTCCACCAGAGCTCCACTGGGGGCGATCGCCCATGAGTGCAGAATGAATGGGAGTCTATGGGGCTAGACGGCTAAATTTGTCTCTTTCACCCGATTGCCGTTGAGAAATCTCAGATTTGATTGTAGGTTTTGCAAGTTCAACATGGGTTATAGGTCGAAAGTTGAATGAACGAGTACTTATGTCCTTTCGATTTCTTACAGGTTGAGTTGTTGTTGCCCATAACACGCTAGCATTCTGCTAATGAACGCTGATTGGTCAGTGAAGGACTGATTACGACCAGAGATACCGCTTGATGGCATCGTGTGTGTGTGTGTGTGTGTATTTTCGGTGTGGTCTTTTAAAACAACAAAACTAGAACTCTTCTAGCACGTGTATTTCCGTGTCAGCTGTGTTGTGTGTTTACCTGTGTCAGCTGTGTTGTGTGTTTGCCTGTGTCAGCTGTGTTGTGTGTTTACCTGTGTCAGCTGTGTGTGTTTACCTGTGTCAGCTGTGTTGTGTGTTTACCTGTGTCAGCTGTGTTGTGTGTTTACCTGTGTCAGCTGTGTTGTGTGTTTACCTGTGTCAGCTGTGTGTGTTTACCTGTGTCAGCTGTGTTGTCGATGCCTCGAGAGAAAAGAAAGTGCAGAGCGCGAAAGCACCAAAGTGACTGAAGGATTACCGTAAAGCAGTATCTCTGGTTGTACGATGTGTATGACGTCATTGATGACATTTTAAAAGACTTTTTAAAGCAAATAAGTGACTCTAAAAAAATCTAACACCCAGCAATGTGTAATTTCTTTGCATCTCCTTTCGAATACAACATTCAAATTACTAGACAAAAACTTATATCCTGAGAAAAGTGGATTTTGAGGGATATAGCGCCATAGACCTCCATTCATTCTGCACTCGTCCTGTGAGCGCCCTCATGTGGAGCCAGAGTGGAACTGCACTCGTCCTGTGAGCGCCCTCATGTGGAGCCAGAGTGGAACTGCAACCAGTTCAGAAGCCGGAAGTTTACAGAGAGTGACACTTCTCCCCTTATTAGACATTCTCTGGTGTGTGTGTTTGTGTGTTTTAGCAGCTCCAATTACCTCTTCTCAACATGTGCTCCGTCTCAATTCGCCTACTATTCGCCCTAAAAGTATGTACTCTTTTTGTGAAGAAAAAGTAGATACTTTTGAGTGTGTATCAGAAGAGTAGGCAAGCTTTGGGACACACATCACATCATACAATTCGTTAGCCTCATAGCATAATAGCCTAAGTCATTTTTTGGCCAAATTGTGATATCTGCCTAACTTTACTGTCCTACCACTGCTGCAAAACTTGTCTTGTTTTCCAAAAACATTGAAATATGACTTAGGCAATTATGCTATGAGGCTAACGAATTGTGTTTAACGGTCGCTCTCTGTCATCCTGTCACTGTAAACTGACCTGTCAATCATCTTTTCACAGTTAAAATCATTAAAAAACAATTAAAAAAATCATTTCCAACCATAACGGAGAGAAAAGCAGAAGCACGTTGATCTGCAGTCGCGGGTCTTCCATGCGGAGACTCTCCTCATATTAATGCATTATTAATGATGCATTTAAAAGTTAATGGCCAAACGGATCTTTATAAAAGTCCACATTATTATTGCAGATGAAATATAACATGGAGAACATAAAATAAGTATTTTTTCTATCAGGTTAGTCATTCAAAGCTTTATCTGAACCTCTCACCGTCGGTCGCGCATATCCGCCGTGTTTTGTAGTTTTTAACGCTTTTCACCTCGTGTTTGTAGTTCCTCCTCCAAATCGCAATGGATTGTGGGTAATAAATGTTTCTATTCACTCACGACAGTAAAATAGGGCATTCTAAGTAAATCTACTGCAGGATTTCCTCTCTCAATAAGTAGAAAATGTGTTTAACACCCAGTCATGGTTAAAAAAAAAAAAAAGTAATATACTGTGAAACCGGTATAATTTAAAAAAATACCGTGATAAATACAGTACCAGTCAAAAGTTTGGAAACACTACTATTTTTAATGCTTTTGAAAGAAGTCTCTTATGCTCATCAAGCCTGCAGTTAAAAAAAAAAAAAAAAAAAAAAAAAACGTAATATTATGAAATATTATTACAATTTAAAATAATGGTTCTTTTTTTAATATACTTTAAAATGTAATTTATTTTTGTGATGCAAAGCTTAATTGTCATCAGCAAGTACTCCAGTCTTTGGTGTCTTATGATCCTTCAGAAATCATTCTAATATGCTGATTTATGATCAATGTTGGAAACAGTTGTGCTGCTTAATATTTTTTTTATAACCTGAGATACTTTTTTCAGGATTATTTGATGAATAAAAAGTTAAAAAGAACTGTATTTATTTAGAATAGAAATCTTTTGTAACAATATACACCAGGGCTCCAGACTGCGACCAAATGGTCGCATTTTGCGACCAAAATTTGAGAGTGTGCGACTAAATTTTACATCCAGTCGCACATGTGCGACCAGTAAATTTCATCTCGTTCATAGTGGGCGACAACCGACGTCGCGTCTGCGATGCTTTGTTTACGACATCACGACAAGAAGACTAGCATGTTTAATTTTTTAACGGTCCTCCATGAAGGGTTCCGAGTGAATGAGTGTGTGTGTGCGCGCGAGTGAATGAGTGTGTGTGTGTGTGTGTGTGTGTGTGCGCCCGCGCGCGAGTGAGTGAGTGAGCGAGCGAGCGAGCGAGAGAGAGAGAGTGAGAGAGTGTGTGCGCGAGAGAGTGAGTGAGTGTGTGCGTGCGTGCGTGCGTTAGTCTATGTGCGTGTATGTGAGTGAGTGCGTGTGTACATGTGCGAGTGAATATGTGTGTGAGACGGCTCGAGATTGTAAAGCAATGTGTAGTCTGACAATGTTTCTTGTCCAGGACATGACAAGATTTTTAGGAGTCGAAATCGTGTAATCTGATACATTGACTATAGTAACAGACAAAAAAATTGCGTCTTCTGAACCAGGCATAACTATAACTATGGTATACTGTGGTTATGAAAGTAGCCTACACATCTTTTTACAGCACTTCAAAACTATATCCTATTAAAATGTTTTTTTTTTTTAATGTGTCGACCAAAACATTTTTGTTCATCCTTTAAAGATTGTCTCTATTTATAAAACTGAAAGTTTCAAGAAGTAGGAAAACTCACACTTATTTTTTTTTAAAAGAAGACTAAATTACCATTGTAAACAGCTGCTGAGGGTGCTTATTGGCTATTTTCACTCCCTAATATCTATTTTGTCACTCATTTTGCTTTTGAAATAATATTAAGACATTATGAAGGATAATAATTAATTTTAACTTTATCTATACACCTCAAATTTATCTCAGTGCTTTGTCATCCCACAGTGCTACCAAATACTTTCTGTAGAACTTAGAGCCGCGGCCCTCAGATGTTAGTCTGGAGCCCTGTGATCTTAAAATAAAATTGCACCATAATTTCTGTACGCTTAATCTATTTATTATCAAAGCATTTGTCTGTAATAGTTATTTAGGGGGAAAATGTGAAGGTGTGCCCCTAAATTTTCTGCTTGCGCTCCTAAAATTTTAAGTCAGGGGCTACAGCGCTCCTAATAAAAAAAGTTAGTCTGGAGCCCTGTACACTACCGTTCAAAAGTTTGGGAACAATAACTTTTTTTTTTAAAGAAATTAGTACTTTAATTCAACAAGGATGCGTTAAATTGATAAAAGGTGATGGTAACGATTTATATTGTTAGAAATGTTTCTATTTTGAATAAATGCTGTTTTTATGAATAAATGCTGTTAACGTTTTACTCATCAATGAATCCTGAAAAAAGTATTCCAAAAAAATATATTAAACAGCACAACTGTTTCCATCATTGATAATAACTGAGTATCAAATCATCATATTAGAATGATTTCTGAAGGATCATAAGACACCAAAGACTGGAGTACTTGCTGATGAAAATTCAGCTTTGCATCACAAAAATAAATTACATTTTAAAATATATTAAAAAAGAGAACCATTATTTTAAATTGTAATAATATTTCATAATATTACTGTTTTTTTTTTTTTAACTGCAGGCTTGATGAGCATAAGAGACTTCTTTCAAAAACATTAAAAATAGTAATGTTTCCAAACTTTTGACTGGTACTGTATTTATGGTCACACCGCCCAGCACTAATGTGAAGGTGTGTGTGTGTGTGTATTCTCTCACCGGGGTGTTTGTCCTGAACGCAGCGCAGCAGCGAGTCAGAAGGCGTCACACACACGAGCTGCACCTGATCCTGAGGGTCCAGCTCATACAGCCTCAGATCCCACTGAGAGTCCAGCAGGAGCAGCTTCGGCTTCACATCACGACCACCGGGATCTGACAGATCTTCCCACAGGAAACTCAACGGCACAAACAAACACTCGTTATCATAATAAATATTATTGTTCTTAATATTATGTAAATATAGAAACTGTATAAACACTATATTTATTAAATAGTTATAAATAGTATATATTATCATAAATAAATGTAATTATACTGCACACATTAATTGTATTATTATTAAGTAATAATAATACATAATGATAATAATAATAATAATAAGATAAATCATATTTTTTTATAAATGTTACAAACTTATAATGAATATACATTTATTAATATTGTTATTGTTAGTATTGTTGTTAATTTGCGTGTTTGTGTGTGTGTATATGTATATATGAGTGTGTATATATGTGTGTGTGAGTAAACATAACTGTGTTTATGTGTGTGTATATATTTGTGTGTGTGTATATATATGTGTGTGTGTGTGTGTGTGTGTGCGTGCGTGCGTGCGTATATATATGTGTGTGCGTGTGTGTGTCAGTGTGTATATTGATGTATATATATATATATATGTGTGTGTGTGTGTGTGTGTGTGTGCATGTGTGTGTAACAATTAAATAAAATATAGTTATATTTTGATATACTTCATAGTAGTTTACATGATTTAACAACAACAGAAGTTTAAAATATGACCTATACACAGCTGCAATTAACTGCAATGTTACATATACCAAATGCATAACTATTACATGTATTATATGAGTATTTTCAGTGAAAGACTCACTCAGTGCAGGAGTGTTGTAGTGTGTGCGAGGATCTGATGCTCTCAGAGATGTTCCTCACGGTCACTTCACCTCCAGCATTCAGACAACACAACACTGACGGGCCTTTACTGAGCCTGACCCTCACTGTGTCCTCAACACCTGCACACACACCTGAGTCCTCAACACCTGCACACACACCAGTGTCCGGCAGCAGGTCCACCTCCAGCGCCTCTGTCCTGCTCAACACCTGCAGCATCTCGAACCGCTGTCAGTCACTCAGGAACAACACACACCCTTCATCAGGAAACACAAACCAAGAGACAACCGAGATGGAAAAACAAAGTCCTCAAAAAACGAACTAAAGCGTTCGTTCTGAAGTCAAAACACCAGCCTCCATGATGCAAACAAACCCCAGCTGATCATCACATGCTCGTCACGTGAACAGCAGGAAAACCAGTCAAACACAGCACCCATTTCCTCTACGTAGTTTCTTTTGCAAATAATATTTAATTGTGACATGAAAAGTCAAAATATGTCATACTAGTTGTATTTATGAGATGAAAAGTCGAAGTTATGACATATTAAATCGGAATTATGACATATAAAGTTAAAATATGACATACTGATTCATATTTATGAGATGAAAAGTCTAAGTTATGACATATTAAATCGGAATTATGGCATAGAAAGTTAAAATATGACATACTGATTCATATTTATGAGATGAAAAGCCGAAATTATGACGTACTAAATCGAAATAATGAATATTTTTATATAATATTAATAATAATAATTTTAACAACGTTAATGAGCGACTACATTAAATAATTATTTGTGTTGCCACTTGCTCAAATAGCAAAAGAAAAACTCCACAATAGTGTTTTCACAATTTTAAAAAAGAAGGGGAAAAATAGAGATTGATATCGGCAGTCGGAAGAGAGAAAGAAAGATGTCACTCCCAGAAACACCCTCACAGCAGCGTTAACTAGTTTCTTGTAATTTGATGCAAAGGTGATATAATACAAGGTATAGTGTTATAAATGTACATACATAAAATAATAAAAATAATAAAAAAATAACTTTGAAGGATTTACGATGTTGATGACCGTTAAAACGCGTCATCACGAACGGTTCTCTGCTCGGCTGTTGATCGCTCTGGTCTGACTATGTGAACGCGGAAGAGCAGAATCGCGTGACCGTTGAAGCAATGGCGATGGACCGGACCGGACCATGGAGCTCGTGTTCGGACTACTGAACCGAGTCAGGATCGTCACGGGACTTTCTGACTTGACGAATGACAATAGAAGCAATAAGATGGAGGAAAAAGCGCTGGAGGTGTATGGTGAGTAACGATGACCTTAACAAAGATGTACTGCGGCGTTTCAGGGTAACTTACAGCGATGGTGTCAGTTGGAAATAAATACCATGGTAACTTACATTTTACAGATAACGTGAACCATGGGACGGAATCATTACCGTATTCATATAACAAATACCTGTTACTTCAAAGAATACCATGATATATTACTATGGTAACTTACATATCCATACAATACCATGGTACAGTGATGGTGTCAGGTGTAAATTCCATGATATTGTATTTGTATACAATGGTAAACATTACCATAATCATATACCATTATATTTTCCTGGCTGGTACTTTAAAGAATGCCATCGTATTACCAAAGTACATATCCACAACAACAAAACAAGGTATTACCATGGTACAGTACCAAAGTTTTGAGTTTTTGAATTGGGTATATTGATGGAAACCAAGGTAAATGTTAGATATCTTCACAGATATTTTCCTTGTTTTTGAGTGATTCTCTCTGTTTTCACAGACGTGATCCGGACGATCCGTGATCCGGAGAAGCCCAACACTCTGGAGGAGCTGGACGTCGTGACGGAGAAGTGTGTGTGTGTGCAGGAGCTCGGAGACGAGGAATACCTCATCATCATTAAGTTCTCTCCCACTGTCCCACACTGCTCTCTGGCCACGCTGATAGGTGTGTGTGTGTACGTGTGTGTGTACATGTTTTTCTATCCCGGGGGGGAATTAACCCTGAATGCACACACACTCATGGAGACTCATGTCACTGTGGACCTAAACTGAGGAAACAAGATTATATTTTGAAAATGTAAAAATGCAGAAAGTTTTGTGTGATGGGTAGGTTTAGGGGTAGGGTTAGTGTGTGTGTGTGTGTGTGTGTGTGTGTGTGTGTGTGTGTGTGTGTGTGTGTGAGATGGGCAGGTTTAGGGGTCGGGTGAGTGTGTGTGTGTGTGTGAGATGGGTAGGGTTAGGGGTCGGGTTAGTGTGAGTGTGTGTGAGAGATGGGTAGGGTTAGTGTAAGGGGACAGAATATACAGTTTGTACAGTATAAAAAACATTACATCTATGGAGAGTTCCCACAAAGATAGTGAGTGTGTGAGAGAGAGAGTGAGAGAGTGTGAGAGTGAGAGTGTGTGAGAGAGAGAGAGAGAGAGAGAGAGAGAGTCTGAGAGAGAGAGAGTGTGAGTGTATGTATGAGTGTGAGAAATGATAAGACCAAACAGTCATGTGACCTCAAACGTTCATCACTGCACCTCACAGATAGCAGACAATGCAGGAAACACACACCGTATCTTTTGTTGACAACGACACAATCACACTGTACAGCAACAAAGAACAAGCACAAAACTACACAAGATTAAAGACACGAGACGACAGACTGCATTCAGTACAGGGTCTGATCAGTGTAATCTCCCAGATTATATATATATATTAATCTACACAGAGCTGATATTTGCTTTCCCACTAAAAATGAACAGGATTCAGTGCGTTCTGGTGTTTGATGCTGCAGAAAACACGGTTGTGAAGCTCCAACGATCAGAGTAATGAGTGTCAAGTGCAGCTCGACTGTCTGAATGTTAACAGAGTTTCATATAGTGAACCTTACGAATACATAATTGCACTTATTAATCATTTCAATCCACTGCAGGCGATAGTGGGTGAATCATGTTTCACTTCAAAATCAAGAGACATATAAAAATTATTTTTAGTAATAAAAATTCACAACACAGTGTTTTATCCTGCATAAATTAAAGGAAGGATGACAAATACTACCTTTAATTAAAATAATAAATAAATAAAATTATTATTAATAATAATGTTAACTTAAATAAGCTATAATACATGAATAAAAAAATAAATATATATATATATATATTAGTTCTAATGGCATCCAAAATAAAAGTTTGTGTATATATGTGTGTACTGTGTATAATTATTTTGTATATATAAAACACATCTTAAATATATACATGCATATGTG
>NC_140233.1:3587500-3617500 GCF_951802725.1 Rutilus rutilus
CTTTGGATGCTGTAATGACAGAAGATGCCAGATGGTGGCGCTCAACATCCTCGACTGTTTACAGCCTGACCTGATCCGACAGTTCATTTTGACATCGATTCACACAGATTTACTGTACATTACAGGCTAAAAACTTTTTTTTTTGGAGGGGAGGTCACTTCAGATCAAAGCCTTCTTTAAGGTGATGAAATATTAAATGTTAAATTCCTCTGGCCAGCTTTAACATCTCCAGTCAAGCATCAAGTATTTAACAGGCTTCAGCTGTCAGACATTCAAGGCTGTGTTAATGAAGGCCTCACTTCCTAGAGTCTGAAGTAGGAGACCGGTGAAGGTTGTAACACTTCTTGCTCTATAACTCGCTTCATTTTTTTAGCTTGAGTTCTCAAACTTTACCCTCTACAAGAATATCACAGAGCTCACAACAAAAGAATCTGTTGAACGAACTTGATTAAATTAAGGAAAACTTTTCCACGAAAATGAATTACATTTTTCCAACAAAATCTAATTTGTTTGAAATGATTTGTTGTAATCTTGTTGTATGAACTTAAATTAAGTAATTCCTGCTAGATAAAGTTTTGTCAGGTCGACTACATTTAATTTTTGCCCGGCCTAAACTCGCCAACATTATAATTTGAGCTAATTTGACTCTACAGGTATTTCCAATGTTAGAAGCTACTAGTGTTCAATTAAATTAAAACCACTTATTACAGAGTAATATTGAATATCACTTATGCAGGTCTGCGAGTGAGGTGTAATGCACGTATAGAGTATATACTGAGACCCACAGCCCTAAGCTAAACACAGTCGCCGCTCTTCTGCATAATGGGAACCACACAATTCAAAAACATCACAGAAAGTCCTCTAAGTTTCTAACATAACTGAATATTAAACACTAACATTAACTAACAACATCTTTCCATTTACTGAAAAACACATAAAATAACACTTTAATCCCTAAATTTACCCTCCTAATGCAGTCCCTTGCAAAGCATGCTGGGAGCTACAGATCCACTGCCTCAACAAAAATTGATTCATGTAGTTTTCACACAAATTAATTAAGTAAACTTCAGTTTTAAATATATTAGGTTGATTGAACACAATTAAATTAAGTTGTGACAAAATATTAAACAATCGTGTTACTTTTGCTTATTTTAATTCATTGAATTTGACAAGAGGCACAAATTTTTTTTTGAGGGTGTTCCACTGCCGGGGGAAGTTGTAACAATAGACGAAAGAAGTCAAAATGGATGCCATACCATATGCTATTGTTCAAAAATAGATTTATTGAAATAAAAGAACAATGTCTCTCTCTCTCTCTCTCTCTCTCTCTCTCTCTCTCTCTCTCTCTCTCTCTCTCTCTCTCTCTCTCTCTCTCTCTCTCAATTCAATTCAATTCAACTTGCTTTATTGGCATGAACAAAGAAACATGTTGTTGCCAAAGCAGTTTACAGAAAATACATTACAATACATATCACATATTAAAAAATACAAATACAAATAGAAATACATATAGTAGGTGTCACATATATTGTCTCTCTCTGTCCGCCTCTCTCTCTCTCTCTCTCTCTCTCTCCGCCTCTCTCTCTCTCCATCTCCCTCTCTCTCTCTCTCTCCATCTCCCTCTCTCTCTCTCTCTCTCCGCCTCTCTCTCTCTCTGCCTCTCTCTCTCTCCATCTCCCTCTCTCTCTCTCTCCGCCTCTCTCTCTCTCTGCCTCTCTCTCTCTCTCTGCCTCTCTCTCTCTCTCTGCCTCTCTCTCTGCCTCTCTCTCTGTCTCTCTCTCTGTCTCTCTCTCTCTCTCTGCCTCTCTCTCTCTCCATCTCCCTCTCTCTCTCTCTCCGCCTCTCTCTCTCTCTGCCTCTCTCTCTCTCTCTGCCTCTCTCTCTCTCTCTGCCTCTCTCTCTGCCTCTCTCTCTCTCTCTCTCTCTGCCTCTCTCTCTCTCTCTGCCTCTCTCTCTGCCTCTCTCTCTGTCTCTCTCTCTGTCTCTCTCTCCGCCTCTCTCTCTCTCCATCTCCCTCTCTCTCTCTCTCTCCATCTCCCTCTCTCTCTCTCTCTCTCCGCCTCTCTCTCTCTCTGCCTCTCTCTCTCTCCATCTCCCTCTCTCTCTCTCTCCGCCTCTCTCTCTCTCTGCCTCTCTCTCTCTCTCTGCCTCTCTCTCTCTCTCTGCCTCTCTCTCTGCCTCTCTGCCTCTCTCTCTCTCTCTGCCTCTCTCTCTGCCTCTCTCTCTGCCTCTCTCTCTGCCTCTCTCTCTGTCTCTCTCTCTGTCCGCCTCTCTCTCTCTCTCTCTCTCTCTCTCTCTCTCTCTCCCGCCTCTCTCTCTCTCCATCTCCCTCTCTCTCTCTCTCTCTCTCTCTCTCTCTCCGCCTCTCTCTCTCTCCATCTCCCTCTCTCTCTGTCTCTCTCTCTGCCTCTCTCTCTCTCTCTCTCTCTGCCTCTCTCTCTGTCTCTCTCTCTGTCCGCCTCTCTCTCTCTCTCTCTCTCTCTCTCTCTCTCTCTCTCTCTCTCTCTCTCTCTCTCTCTCTCTCTCTCTCTCAAATTCAAATTCAAATGAGCTTTATTGGCATGACTTGTACAGTATTGCCAAAGCATTGGCCATTACATAAATGGACATTACATACACAAATAATCAATAAATTCAATAAATCAATCTCTCTCTCTGTCTCAATTCAATTCAATTCAATTCAAATGAGATTTATTGGCATGACTGTGTAAAATAGCACAATATTGGCAAAGCAATAGACATATACAAACATACAGCAAACACGTACAGGTAGATAAAAGTAAAAAAAAAAAAAAAAAAACACATTTCCATATTATGCATAAATATATCACAATGAAAAAAAAAATGAAAAAAGATATATATATGGTAACAAAAATAAGTACAGAGAGCAGTTTAAGGTAAAAGAGGGTTCAGCCCTTGTCCCTCATATGATGGCAGGAAGACACACACTGCGCTGCCAGGAGAACACACTCTTCTTTCTCTCCCAGAATATAAGACAGTTTGTCTATGAGGCTCGCTTGTTGGAATTGGGGTAAAATCTGTGCTATTAGTGTGAAATAAGTGTCTCTGATGTGTTTATATTTGCTGCACTGTGTGAGGAAGTGCAGCTCGTCCTCTACGACTCCATCAGTGCAGTGTGAACACTCTCTCTCTCTCTCTCTCTCTCTCTCTCTCTCTCTCTGCCTCTCTCTCTCCGCCTCTCTCTCCCTCTCCCTCTCTCTCCCTCTCTCTCCCTCTCTCTCTCTCTCTCCCTCTCTCCCTCTCTCTCCCTCTCTCTCTCTCTCTCTCTCCATAACAGACTATGTCTGTTTGACTCGTGTGTGTGTGTGTGTGTGTGTTTAAATTTGTCTAATAGAACAAACTTAACAGTACACTTAATAAAAACACTAGGCTACTACAATGTACTATAACATCTTTGTACATCTTTAGGTCTGACAAAAAAAAACAACAACATGTCTGTGTGTGTAAATTAATGTACGGTAAGGCTTTATTTTACAGTGTCACATATGTTACATGTAATTACTGTAGTAATAACTGCATAATTACATGCAATTAACCCTCATCCTAACCCTATAGTAAGTACATGTTGTTAATCATTATTTCTCAGTACTTAAATGTATAATTACACTAACAATGACACCTTAATATAAAGTGTAACCTAATCTACTAAACAAACGTACTTAACGGTATACTTAGACACTACTTTGGCTTTGTGCAAACCACATTATATAAAACACTGGCAGAGACACTTCTGTCAGTCTTTCTTTTCCATGCCCTAGTTATTCTTTAAAAACATTAAAATCAAGAAAATTCTTAGTTATATTCTTGTATGGTTGTAACACTTTTTAAATAAGCGTTACAACCCAGCCAATGTTTAGCTAGCTGTGTTAGCATAGTGGTTTGAAATTAGCAGGGGGGAAATGCAACACATATTGCCCTAAGAAACTACTATTTAATCTAATTTAAGTCATACAATTTTATTTTAAGATACTAAACAAAATATAGTATTGGTCAAAAATGTTACTTTTTGACCTCAAAATCAGTTTTTTCTATATGTATTCTGCATTTCCAGCCTTGACAATCACCATGATGGATCGGGGAGGAAGTAGGAAAATACTGAAGTGATCACATGACTCGAATCTTATCACTAATTGGTGGAATTGATGGTGTTACAGCTCTCCCCATGTTACACCATCTCCCCCTACATAAACGCAGATGATGAAGTTGCTTATGTGTATAAAACCTCTCAGAAATAAGTGATCAAGACCGGCAGCGGCACCATCCATCTCCTCACATTGGCCTTTTTATTTAAAAACCTCTTGCTAAACAACTTTAGTCGCTTTACTGTGTGAATACTAATGGGTTTTATTGATTGGCAGTCGCCTGTTCCCAGATGGCCCGTGCTAATTGGTTCTAATTTACAAAAGCCTATTACATTCACAGAAAAATAAGCAATGTTAAAGCAGCGGCGTTTGTGGCAGGCTAAATAATTATTTGAAAAACAATCAGTATTTATTTAATTGTCTGTGCAAAGTCAAACTAAATTGTGTTTTGGTGCTTCTAATCCATGTCAATGTGTAAGAGGACCATTATGCCCCTTTTAGTCTTGATGTTGTTTCAGGCTCTACTAGAGCAGGTTTTCCTGCTTGAATGTTGATTATTCTCCTCATATTCTCCATTGTTGCAGCTCCTCTCTTCCCAGTCTGTCAGTAACGCTCTGTTTAGTTCCTGTCTCTATGAAGCCCCTCCTCCTGAAAGCACACTGTGCTCTGATTGGTCGGCTGGAGCAGTGTGTTGTGATTGGTCAAGCGCTTCGAGTGTGTTTGGGAAATGTCCCGCCCCTTCCCATAACCGCCAGTTTAACACACTACTAACTAACTCAACCAGGCCCCGCCCCTTTATTCTGCGTATGAATTATTATAATGAGGAATATTGTGACGTGTTCGTTCCCGGAAGAAACTCAAGACTACAAGAGAAAAACTTTTGTTGAACAGTGTACATCACAGATTGTTTCAAAGCAGCTTCACATTAATTAATAAAAAATTTGTGTTAATGTTGTAATTCATAAAAATAAAAAAATAAAAAGGTCCCATACTATGGTTACTTAGTTTGTTCCAGGTTAAAGACTAACTAGTGACTAGTGAGTACTGAAACAATGGACATGATGTTTCAAGAACGTTTTCAAACAATCAAAACGCGTCTCTGGAACACTTGACTGTGATTGGTCGATACAGTCATTAAGCAATCAGATATATTTTTGCATAAGTGATTTCCTTCATAGCTGTACTACTTTCTTGCGTCTCATAAGCCTCGGCTTTCGGTCTGGAGTCACGAGCTCTGTGCATAATTTGTGAAAGTGTTTCTTGACAATGCTCTCATTCCCAATTCTGGGTAATCAGTCTCGCTTCCTCAAGGAAAAAGTCTTGGCTGGAAACTCGGAGACATGTTATCTCGTAAGACACACTATGAATGACAAATGGAGGCACTGAATCCACTCCCGCCTCGTGGTTTTGAGTCCTAAACCCCTGCAGAGTGTCAGCATCCAGAGATTCCCTTGGCACTCGTGCTTTTCAGTTTATGAGCATATTAAAGATGACATATTGTGCTTTTTTCAGCTTTCTTTAGAGTTTGTAATGTTGCTGTTAGAGCATGAAAAAGTTCTTCTCTATATCAGTGTGAGTGTTTCTGAACTCATTGTAGTCTTGAGTTTCTTCCGGGAACAAACACGTCACAATATTCCTCATTATAATAATTCATAGGCAGAATAAAGGGGCGGGGCCTGGTTGAGTTTAAACTGGCTGTTATGGTAAGGGTTTTGTCAAATGTTTTGACATTTCCCAAACACACTCGAAGCGCTCGACCAATCACAACACACTGATCCAGCCGACCAATCAGAGCACATTGTGCTTTTCAGAAGGCGGGGCTTCATAGAGACAGGAACTAAACTGGGATGTGTTTCCCGTACAACGCCGTAACTCGCTGCTTCACTATCACAGTACGATGCATCGTTGAAGAAATCAACTAGCGAGTCACGACCGTTTCCCGAAACCGAATTGTCGCAAACTGGTCGTTCAACCACATTGGTTAATGGTGTCACGCATGTGTTGGAGTAATAACTATTTTTAATGAATCTGTTTGAGACCGAATTAACGCTAGATTAATTGCTATTAATTATGGACATGACATCTGAGGACTATTTCTCTTTTTTTTTTTAAGTTAGTTTGCTTTATTTACAGATTCAATCATAGACTCATTCTTACGTACTAGAGGTTGAGCCACTGTAGTCACTTGGACTATTTTAACGATGTCTTTAATAACTTTTCTGGACCGGCAGAATGAAATTACCTAGCAGCCTATGGAGGAGTGAGACAGCTCTCAGATTTAATTAAAAATATCTTAATTTGTGTTCTGAAGATGAACGAAAGTCTTACCGGGTTGGAACAACATGAGGGAGAGTAATTACTGACAGATTTCTCATGTTTGGGTGAACTAACCCTTTAAGCTTCATCCAGCGGCTCTGTGTTATTATGCAGACAGTGCTCTGTTGTCTAATCTATACTCTCAGAAACGTCCCCCATTTTACAGGTTCATGAACCAAAGCAAAGACGACACGAGACACAACAGCGCCTGCGGGGTCAGACAAAACAATCCGACAGTGTCATTCATAATCAAAAACTCAAATCAGGAGGAGGATGTTTCATTTCACATCACACTCATGTTACACCGGGACACAGTTATTGTGTTTATGAATATATAATGTGCATTAGAATATATATCAGAATCGTGTTCCCTACAGGTTTTTCCGATTTGTTTTATTTACCGTGTCCGTTTCGTATACAATCTGTATGTGGTAAGAGTTAAGGAAAATATTCATTATGCTGTAATTCAGAGGATGTTATTGGGTTCGCAAGAAGCGCGTGATGGATATATTCATGTCTCCTACCTGAGGACGTCGGGAATTATTAAGAATAATCTTTTTATTTATGTATTCCAAAGCCGTGTGGTCTCTGATTTATACTACCCTATTTGATAGCAGCCAGTCAGATTTTATGTATCGTATGCAGTAACTTATTTGGTTGTAAATAAATGTATTTCTGTCATGACAACTCTTGGGAGATTGGTATGGTAATGGATATTTGGTTTTGCCGGAATAGATCTGCTGCGTTGCTGCTTCTGCAAGGCAAGTACAGAGACTTTCTACTGCCATAACATTCACAGACATTGCTGTGAGCATTTAAGACATGCTGCTGCTACTGCACATGTAACATACAGGAATCTGATTATCTGAGCATGTAATGCATGTTTACTTGTAATGCGTTCATTTATTCGAAACATCAAAAAAGTAATGTGATTACGTTATGCATGTTACTTTTAATGCGCTACTTTATTCGTTACATCTAAAAGTAATCTGATTACATTATGCATGTTACTTGTAATGGGTTTACTCAAAACATCAAAAACGTAATCTGATTATGTAATACATGTTACTTGTTATGTGTTACTTTACTCGTTACATCAAAAAGTAATCTGATTACGTTATGCATGTTACTTTTAATGCGCTACTTTATTCGTTACATCTAAAAGTAATCTGATTACATTATGCACATTACTTGTAATGTTTACTCAAAACATCAAAAAAGTAATGATTACGTTATGCATGTTACTTGAAATGCACTACTTTATTTGTTACATCTAAAAGTAATCTGATTACATTATGCACGTTACTTGTTATGCGTTACTTTACATCAAAAAAGTAATCTGATTATGTAAAACATGTTACTTGTTATGTTACTTTATTCGTTACATCTAAAAGTAATCTGATTACATTATGCATGTTACTTGTAATGTTTACTCAAAACATCAAAAAAGTAATGATTACGTTATGCATGTTACTTGAAATGTGTTTACTCAAAACAAAAAAGTAATGATTATGTTATGCATGTTACTTGAAATGTGTTTACTCAAAACATCAAAAAAGTAATGATTACGTAATGCGTTACTTGTAATGCGTTACTTTGTTCGTTACATCAAAAAGTAATCTGATTACATTGTCCACATTACTTGTTACTTTACTCAACATCAAAAAGTAATCTGATTACGTTATGTATGTTACTTGTAAAGCGTTACTTCACTCCTTACATCACAAAAGTAATCTGACTACATTATGCATGTTACATCACAAAAGTAATTGACTACGTTATGCATGTTACTTGCAATGTTTTACCTCATTTCAGATGAGATTGAAAACACCAGGTGGTTAGTTTTTTTCCACAGTCTGAAAACATCAATAGATCAATGTAGATTTCAGTCTGAGGTTTTCTCAGAGGAGAAGACATAATCAGTTATCAGCTAATAAGGGTAAATAATGTCACTTCAGTTGACAAAATTGTGGCAAAATGCAGAGTGTACCTGGTTTTAGGACAAAAGTAGTCTTTTATAATCTCCAAATTGTGTTCCATATTAATGTGTCTTATTAATGTCAATCGGTCTGTGGTGCTCGGTCAGGCAGTTTTGATCTCTGAAGAGACGGTCAGGTCTGGGGAACGAGACTAAAAGGAGCTTTTCACTGATACGAACGTGTTTTACTCTGAGGATTTGCATTGGATTTTCAGGAAGGCAAAGAGAAAACAAACACCAAAGGAATCTGTTATTTTGGATCTCTCTCAGCACCGACACTATATGATTAATTATAATGCTGCATATGCCCTAGCCTGTGTGTGTGCGCTGTATAATCTTCATAATTAAAGACCTCAAACTTGCAGTACTGCAATGCAGCAGGGTATTGCTCTTTACAAGTGAGAATCAACAATCATGCATCATGTGTTGTGTGACAGAGAGAGAGAGAGAGATGTGTATGTGAGTTTAGTTAGGCATAATGAGGACAAAAAGAAGTGCAGTCATTTGTATTGAATGTGCGTTTAGTGTACTTTAAAAACATAAGTGCACTTAAAGAGATTCCACTTTTATTTATTTAAAGTACTCTTTAAATTATTGTTTTAATAATCTTAAATGTCATGTAAAGTCATTTTAACTATAGTGTGTTATTCTCTATTACATTCAACGTTCATACATTTACTAAATTACTTTGTGTATTTACAAATATATGCACATTAAAAAAGTATTTTGTGTTTACCAAAAATGCTTGTCATTTTTTGTATGCAGTCCAACTCACTTCATTTTGATGCATTTTTTCAACAACTCACTTCATTTTGATGCATGTTTTCATCAACTCACTTCATTTTGATGCATTTTTTCATCAACTTCATTTTGATGCATTTTCTCATCAACTCACTTCATTTTGATGCATGTTTTCATCAACTTCATTTTGATGCATTTTCTCATCAACTCACTTCATTTTGATGCATTTTCTCAACAACTCACTTCATTTTGATGCATTTTTTCATCAACTTCATTTTGATGCATTTTCTCATCAACTCACTTCATTTTGATGCATTTTCTCAACAACTCACTTCATTTTGATGCATGTTTTCATCAACTCACTTCATTTTGATGCATTTTTTCATCAACTCACTTCATTTTGATGCATTTTTTCAACAACTCACTTCATTTTGATGCATGTTTTCATCAACTCACTTCATTTTGATGCATTTTTTCATCAACTCACTTCATTTTGATGCATTTTTTCATCAACTCACTTCATTTTTGATGCATTTTCTCATCAACTCACTTCATTTTGATGCATTTTCTCATCAACTCACTTCATTTTGATGCATTTTCTCATCAACTCACTTCATTTTGATGCATTTTTTCAACAACTCACTTCATTTTGATGCATGTTTTCATCAACTCACTTCATTTTGATGCATTTTTTCATCAACTTCATTTTGATGCATTTTCTCATCAACTCACTTCATTTTGATGCATGTTTTCATCAACTTCATTTTGATGCATTTTCTCATCAACTCACTTCATTTTGATGCATTTTCTCAACAACTCACTTCATTTTGATGCATTTTTTCATCAACTTCATTTTGATGCATTTTCTCATCAACTCACTTCATTTTGATGCATTTTCTCAACAACTCACTTCATTTTGATGCATGTTTTCATCAACTCACTTCATTTTGATGCATTTTTTCATCAACTCACTTCATTTTGATGCATTTTTTCAACAACTCACTTCATTTTGATGCATGTTTTCATCAACTCACTTCATTTTGATGCATTTTTTCATCAACTCACTTCATTTTGATGCATTTTTTCATCAACTCACTTCATTTTTGATGCATTTTCTCATCAACTCACTTCATTTTGATGCATTTTCTCATCAACTCACTTCATTTTGATGCATTTTTTCAACAACTCACTTCATTTTGATGCATGTTTTCATCAACTCACTTCATTTTGATGCATTTTTTCATCAACTCACTTCATTTTGATGCATTTTTTCATCAACTCACTTCATTTTGATGCATTTTCTCATCAACTCACTTCATTTTGATGCATTTTCTCAACAACTCACTTCATTTTGATGCATTTTTTCAACAACTCACTTCATTTTGATGCATTTTTTCATCAACTCACTTCATTTTGATGCATTTTTTCATCAACTCACTTCATTTTGATGCATTTTCTCATCAACTCACTTCATTTTGATGCATTTTTTCAACAACTCACTTCATTTTGATGCATGTTTTCATCAACTCACTTCATTTTGATGCATTTTTTCATCAACTCACTTCATTTTGATGCATTTTTTCATCAACTCACTTCATTTTTGATGCATTTTCTCATCAACTCACTTCATTTTGATGCATTTTCTCATCAACTCACTTCATTTTGATGCATTTTTTCAACAACTCACTTCATTTTGATGCATGTTTTCATCAACTCACTTCATTTTGATGCATTTTTTCATCAACTCACTTCATTTTGATGCATTTTTTCATCAACTCACTTCATTTTGATGCATTTTCTCATCAACTCACTTCATTTTGATGCATTTTCTCAACAACTCACTTCATTTTGATGCATTTTTTCAACAACTCACTTCATTTTGATGCATGTTTTCAACAACTCACTTCATTTTGATGCATTTTTTCATCAACTTCATTTTGATGCATTTTCTCATCAACTCACTTCATTTTGATGCATTTTCTCATCAACTCACTTCATTTTGATGCATTTTCTCAACAACTCACTTCATTTTGATGCATTTTTTCAACAACTCACTTCATTTTGATGCATTTTTTCATCAACTCACTTCATTTTGATGTATGTTTTCATCAACTCACTTCATTTTGATGCATTTTCTCAACAACTCACTTCATTTTGATGCATGTTTTCATCAACTCACTTCATTTTGATGCATTTTTTCATCAACTCACTTCATTTTGATGCATTTTCTCATCAACTCACTTCATTTTGATGCATTTTCTCAACAACTCACTTCATTTTGATGCATGTTTTCAACAACTCACTTCATTTTGATGCATGTTTTCATCAACTCACTTCATTTTGATGCATTTTTTCATCAACTCACTTCATTTTGATGCATTTTCTCATCAACTCACTTCATTTTGATGCATTTTCTCAACAACTCACTTCATTTTGATGCATGTTTTCAACAACTCACTTCATTTTGATGCATTTTTTAATCAACACTTCATTTTGATGCATTTTTTTCTGAAAACAAGACTTTTATATATCTTCAGTCATTGTTCTTCTCCAGTAAATGTATCTTGATTTAAGAATGTGTCACGGCTTGGCAAATGAAACAGACAGATGAAGGTAATAATTGCCAACGGAGATAAGTTTTAGTGAAACAAGCGGGTTTTAACAGAATGTAACAGCGTGTTCACAAGACACACAAACAATAACCGACAATGGACTGAACAGAATATATACACACACGGTAAACAAGGGAACTAACTAGACACAGGTGGACGAAGGTTAACTAATCAGGGACTAACAAGAACAGATGCAGATAAGACAGAACATAATTGTGACAGAATGTTTAGATATTTGTGCTGGAAAACAAGACAGAAACACTAAGGAAGAGCATCATTTTGCAGTGTGGCACATTAAAACAAAATTAACTGGTCAGTCTTTTCTTGTCTAAGTGGGAGTTTTTAACCAGAATAAGCTGCAATGCGGATTTTATGCCAGGTAGACCGAAGAAAATGAAACAAAACTTTTCTGAGAAGTGATTTCAATCACAGTTTTCTGAACCGTAGCGATAAATGGAGCTGCGTGCTTTTCTGCGTGATCAGGGAATCGATCCAGAATGCACTAAGGCGTGCGAATGCCAGGCTTGATTTCTCACCCAGACTGATTCTTTGAGAAGTGCAAGAAGTGCTATTTTCAGATCCCCACTTCACATGTAATGTATAATGCAGAGAGCGTGGCCGTCATGCTGTAAATCCGCTCTAATGACACACACATACACGCTTCTCCACAGGGCATGAGTCTCGCTGATCAGAACACAACAGTCATTAAGCTTAGCATGCTAGGTTAGGGTGCATTCGCTAATCTAAATCTACAGGTCATCAAGGCACAGAGGATACTTGTGGCATTTACGCCAAATAATCCCTAAAAAAATCCACAAATGTCATCGGAAATACCATTTGTGAAATTAACCTTCACAGGTTCCTCATTAGACTTTTTAATTTAGATTTAGGCTGCATCTGAAATCGCATACTTCCCTACTGTGTGTGTGACAAAAGAAGTATGTCTGAATTCACAGTACTCATAAAACAGAAGGAAAAAAGTACCTGGATGACTTACTACTGAAGTGTGAATATGATGAACAGGATTTATGAATGACAGTGAAGCAACGAAACTGCTGGTAGGTCACATGATAATGACAACATGTTGAATGTAGTATTTTATTTTAGATACCAGTGAAAAGTCACAATTCTCTATTCCAATTTCAAGACCACAGTTAAAACTACTAGTGCTAATGTACATTAAGAACATTATTAAAGACAAGTAAACTGTCAGTAATAGAATAAGAACAAATAAGCAAATTATAAGCAATATCACAAATAAAAACAATAGAATAAACATAAATGAAACAAACAGTGCTTTTCAGGAAGATCTAACAGTAGATTTCAGGTACAGAAATTTAATAAAGCAAGCAAATGTAAAATAACACTGCACAGTCTTCTTCACGGTGTAATTTCAACATCCTTATTAATTCATCCTTATTAAAGTTACCAAAAGTTATTCTGTCAAGAGCAGTGAGTGATTTTTTTCTTTGTCATTTGTTGTTTGATTAACATTAGCAGGAATATTAGGCTGCTGTCACTTTAAGAGCGAATGCGCAGATCTAATATACTGATACACATTTCTCAGCTGTTTACGTTCACTTATGACATAACTCAGCAAGCAATTTCAACCATAACCCAAGTCTATTCTTGGTCTATGATTTAGACGTCTAAAACAAGGCGTAATTTGGGCTCTCAGTTAATAGACGTCTAAATCAACAAGAATAGTCTGGGCTGTGTTATATTGCACAATTCTGACTTTATATCTCGCAATTCTGACTTTATATCTCGCAATTCGGACTTTATATCTCGCAATTCGGACTTTATATCTCGCAATTCGGACTTTATATCTCGCAATTCGGACTTTATATCTCGCAATTCGGACTTTATATCTCGCAATTCGGACTTTATATCTCGCAATTCTGACTTTATATCTCACGATTCTGACTTTATATCTCGCGATTCTGACTTTATATCTCGCAATCCTGACTTTATATCTCGCAATTCTGACTTTATATCTCGCAATTCTGACTTTATATCTCGCAATTCTGACTTTATATCTCGCAATTCTGACTTTATAACTCGCAATTCTGACTATATCACGCAATTCTGACTTTATATCTCGCAATTCTGACTTTATATCATACAATTGCTACTTTATATCTCGCAATTCTGACTTTATAACTCGCAATTCTGACTTTATAACTCGCAATTCTGACTTTATATCTCGCAATTCTGACTTTATATCTCGCAATTCTGACTTTATATCATACAATTGCTACTTTATATCTCGCAATTCTGACTTTATAACTCGCAATTCTGACTTTATATCACGCAATTCTGACTTTATATCTCGCAATTCTGACTTTATATCATACAATTGCTACTTTATATCTCGCAATTCTGACTTTATAACTCGCAATTCTGACTTTATATCACGCAATTCTGACTTTATATCTCGCAATTCTGACTTTATAACGTGCAATTGCAACTTGCACAATTCTAAGATAAAATGTCAGAATTGTGAGATAAAAAGTCGCAATTACCTTTTTTATTTTTTATTCAGTGGCGGAAACAAGCTTGTGTCATGTGCTGTTAGTATGCGATTTCGAATGCAGCCTTAGTGTTTAATGATGTCATCTCGTCTTAGTCATGGAACAAAAGTTATCACTACATTAGACACACTCATTAGGGAACAGCTCTCATGTGTGCGCCCTGGTTTAGCAGTTCCCATGATGCCTCAGGGAGCCTTCAAATCCCTCTAGACTTACAGGTTTTAGGTGTTGAATTTAGCTCTTTGACTAATAGGCCTCCAGCTGTTTGTTATGTTTGTGAAACGAACCGAATTTTAAGGATAAGTGTTTGTCTCCAGAAAATATTAGATATTATGGATTTAGGCATGTTTGTTTGTCTATTTTAGGGCGTTCTTTGTCCTCAAACCGGTGGTTCACGACCCAGAAAGGTCTGATAGTGGTAAAGTAATGTTGTAAAAGTGGCAAAAAGAGCAAAATCTATTTTTGGCATAAGATCTTCAAGACAGAAACTGACCATCAGATCTCAGTGAGACGTCATTAGACTCAGATCTCAGCATCTCTTACATCCTTTAGACACAAAACACTCAAATCTCACAGTGTGGAAAAAATACTGAAATGTAAACGTCAGAACATTGTTGTTTAATCTCTTTTCTTACCCATGATGAAGCCTTGACTGTCCTACAGACTCCACAAGTGTTGATGCATTACATGTTGAAACAGAAAGTTGCTGCTAATCAGAGTCAGCTGGTGTCAGTGGGCGGGGCCTTCTCATTATAGAGAGCATCTGATTGGACAAAAGTGTTTATGTGCTTGAGTGCATGGTGATGTCATCAATATTTTGAATGCATTTACTGAAAGCTCATTTGTTTTCAGTGTTGTCAAATTGGCCCTCATTTGTTTCCATGCAATTATTCGAATTAAACACTAAGAAGAAAAGAAAGAGTCATTTAAAATGATAAAACATCTATTGTTGTCAGAGACTTAAAAATTATAAAATATAATAAGGATGAACTCCTGTTGAATTAAAAAAATGTTTGATTTATGTTCAAAATTAGTTGCACAGACACAAATATCCTTTGTTTTACAAAAATAAAAAAAATCCTTTATTGTTTTTGTTATGACTTTAGTTTGTACACTGAGGTATAAATGACTACAACTACAGTAAGTATGAATAGTATCTAACATTATTTGCGCTTAGTTTAAATAGTAGAAATGCCTTTTTTCTATGCCTGATTCTCAAAGATAAAGACACATTGAATTCTCCTTTGATAATTCAGAAAATGAGAAAGGATTTCATATCTTGTTTTTGACGAGCGTCAATCAAGATTTTATGGGGTTTTTTTTGTTGGTTTTTTTGTCAGACTCTTGGCTGTTGATTTTTGGCAAATTGCATGGAAACCAAAAATTGTACAGCCTTTCTAAAACACACCTATTAATCATAAATGAGAAAAATGTACAAAATTTCAAGGAAGCATTTCAATTTTTTAATGTGAGTCAAACACAATAAGTATATTTCAGCCACCGAAATCCAATTTTGATGGCATTTCTTAAAGGATAATTCTGGTATTTAGCACTTTGAGTCTCTTTACTGGTTTGTTTTGGATGAACTAGAGTGGTGGACACAGAGATGTTGACGATGGGTCCTGTCTCGACTTTTTGACTCGTTTATAATCGTCTTTGACCGCTTCAGAGTGGCTGTCTACCGGCATGCACGAACATGTCCTTAAAACAACCCTTAACGTTCGTTTTCAAAACTGTGCGACTCACCGAGTGGTTAGTGGTGTTCGTTGATGATTAAAAACAAATATATCGGCGCAATGTATGATTTTAATCCGTGTTATTTGCTTTAGTGGAACTATTTTTTCAGATACCTCACAACCGCGTATAAACTTCCGCTCGATATTTGAGTCTGAAGCGCACTAATATCAAGTCCTCCAACAGAAATAAATGGGATTTTACAAAATGCCAAATAAAACACGACAGAAACTGTATTTCGCCACGCTACTTGTTTTTAATCATCAACGAACACCACTAACCACTCGGTGAGTTGCACAGACAGGACCCATCGTCAACATTTCTGTGTCCACCACTCTAGTTCATCCAAAACAAACCAGAAAAGAGGCTCAAAAGTGCTAAATACCAGAATTATCCTTTAAGAAATGTCATCAAAATTGGATTTCCCGGTTCATGTAATGCAATATTGTCAAACCTCGCTGTTTCTTCACAAAACTTTGCATATAACAGCTTAAAAGTTCATCCTCAAGCATTTTAAATAAGCCGTGGCTTTTAAAGGTTCATTTTGAAAGTAAAGACGGACATGAACTGTAAATGTGGACGGACTCTCAGAGATGTGACTGTCGAATGAACCATAACAGATTTCCACCAGCGCTTGACATGCAGGTGATGAGCTTTCTCCTGCTCTCTCAAGCATTTCATGCTATAATTGTCAAATCCTCATTTTGTTTGACTGTCCAGACCTTTGCATTAGACATCGTCCTCGACTGAAGTGTTTTTTTTTTTTTTTCGCAATTCAGAATCAGCTTTTATTGCCAAGTATAGGCTACAACATGTACAAGGAATGTGTCCTGGTGCACAGGTGCATAAAAATAATAAGAAAACAAGGAATACAAATAGTATTAATAAAAATAGACATCTATTTTATAATTTAACTGTACATTAGTGTAATGTGTGTGAAAAGTCATAGTTTGGACTTTGAAGAAAATGCAGCATATTAGACTGAGTAGTGTGCGATTCATGTGCAGTAATGAGACATATGCGTGTGTGTTTTCGGGAAAACGTGCAAATTACACATGCAGTAATTCTGCAAAAGGGAAGCGAGCAGCTCTTGAACATTTACCGATCATCCGGCAGGGGTTTATGGGATGAAATGATGTGTCACTGCCCTTCATCTGGGATTCTGCGCTTTCACGAGGTCAGACTGACCAGAATGGGAAACACAAACGGATTCACTCCACAGTTCCCTTTCTGAGCTAAACCATCCCACAATCCTGTTCAGTGTGCCATTATTTACAAAGACAAAGGTTTACATGACACCGTTTTCAACTAAAAACGCAAAACTTTTAATGTGTTTTGGCCGTTCATTTACACAAAACCTGCGTTTTGGGCGCCTGAAAACGCAAACTTTTGTAAACGGGTTTCGAAGGGGAAGTTTTTGAAAACGGTCTCCTTGTTCTCAAAACAACAAAAACGCAAATCTCTGAAGACGATGACGTCATGCTCATGCGTATTACGTGTTCAGTTTATAGTCTTTCATCGCCATCTAATGGCCTGGCAGCAGAATACAGCGTTTTTAGCCGTTTTTCAAGGATTCCGTGTGAACGGGATCGTTTTGACAATGGTGTCGTCTGAAAACTCAAAGGAAAAACGTCTCCGTTTTAAGCATATCGTTGTCGTGTAAACGTACCCATTGAAGAGGAGTACAAAAACAGCATCTATTGCAGACATGCTTCTTAAAGTCACCCTTAAAATATCTTGAATGTAACTCGGCACCCTTGCCTCATTTAATATATGCGGTTCTATGAATATGCAAATGAGCCCCGCCTCCACTCACTCACACCAGCTCAGAGATCCACTCGCTCAACTTTACTGTAGTAAACGCTTTGAACAACAGAGAAAGGCATCTAGTTCATCATAACATCGTAATACACATCACATAATTCACACTATATTGCTAAATGTACACGATTTTTCATATAAATAGAAAAATATATTGGGAAAACCTGAGACTCGCCTGCTTCGCAGCAGATAATGATATGCTAAAGCTCCGCCCCCCTCATGATCTGATTGGTTACAAGGTAGTTTGTGACGTCAGAAACACCAGCGATTTCAAAGTGTGTTTGAGACTGTCTTTGGTTCACTGCAGTTTTAAGGAGAAAATACTCAGCAATGCTGTCAACTTATGAATTTACACATGCTTTGTCTTAAAGCATATTAAAAACACCACATAGACACATAAACAACATTAAAAGATAGATTTTCACCACAGGAGGACTTTAATCACTATTTTTTATTTCATGCTAAGATTTTTAAGAAATGTATACTTAAAACAAGAAAACAATTGCCAATTGGGGGAAAAATATATGTATTATCTGAAAGCAACACAACAAAATATTGATTATTAAATGTAAATGAACAAAGTCCTCTTTCTCTCCATGTTACCTGCACCCGAATATCCCTTTTTATTTGACAGAAAAGGTCTGCAGGATGATGCAAAACATATAATTTTTGTTAAAACTATATTGATCTTCTGCATTTCTGTATTCTGTCAGGCAGCACTAAAACCAATTATATTATAGCTAAAGGGAACGCCACAACCTTTCTCGGCTTTATCTTTATCACGTAGCAAATTTATAAAAACAACACCACATTTCTACAGCATCGACAGCCAAGGTTTAATAAAAGCCCATCTTGCATGTAGTGATTTTCCCCTTTTTTTGCTGAAAATTATCATTATAATTTAATTTCTTTATCACATTTTAGTAATTTACATATCATTTTAGACATAATGCACTGTAAAAAGAAGTTGCTGCCTTAAATTTTTAAGTACAATCAACTAGGATGTTGGAAGTCATTTCAACTTAAATTACATTATTGACTTGAATATTGAAAAACGAGTTGAATCTTGTATAATATAAAAAAGGTTGAAAATTGCTTAACTTATTTTGATGAGTTGCAATGTAAAAGAGAAAAGCAATGTAAAAACACGTTGTTTTTACATCATATGAACAAACTTTTTTTTTTTTTACAGTACTGTTTTCTGTCAAAATAATTTGATTGAGGTAAGTGTCAAAATCTATAGAAAATGTTTTTTTTATTTTTTTTTATTTGTATTAATACCTGTCAAAAAATAGGGAAAAAGTCTACAAAATCTCCATGACAGAGAAAACCAATGCATGGCCAATTGTAAGCCACTGTTTTTGCATTCTGCATGACTTAAATCAGTGTTCTGGATGCGGTTTGTGCTTGCATTAATCAGTGGTGTGTTTTGATGGTGAAAGTCACTGGACAGGAAGACACACTCCAGCTGAAGCGATCCGTGCGGAGCATCAAGGTGTGTGTGTGTGTGTGTGTGTGTGTGTGTGTGTGTGTGTGTGTGTGTGAAGCTCATGATCGGCTACAGGGCATAACTGATTCTGACAGAGAGTCGAGGTCGCTTGTGTAATCTGTGTCACCATGATGTGTGTGTGTGTGTGTGTGTGTGTGTGTGTGTGTGTGTGTTTGAAATAAAGATGCATTGAAGTGATCAAAAGTGACAATAAAGACATTTATCATGTTACAAAAGATTATATTTCAAATAAACACTGTTCTTTTGAACTTTCTATTCATCAGAGAATCCTGAAAGATAAACTGTATCATGTTTTCCACAAAAAATATGAAGCAGCACAACTGTTTTCAACACTGATAATAATAATAAATGTTTCTTGATCATCAAATCATCATATTAGTAATTTCTGAAGGATCATGTGACACTGAAGACTGGAGTAATGATGCTGAACATTCAGCTTTGATCACAGGAATAAATGACAGTTTACTGTATATTCACATAGAAAACAGCTGTTTTACATTATAATAATATTTCAGTATTTTTACTGTATTTATATAAATACTATATATATATTTTTATATTTATATATATTTGTTTTTGTAAAAATTCGCAACTTATAAATGTTAAAGAGAAACAAAATGATCTTACTGTACAAACAACCAACCAAAATCAAATTAATTTAAATTAAACTCTACAACCAATCAACTTTCGCAATCATTATCGTTTCGCATTGTAATCAAAGCCTGCTTGCAGTTCATGCAACAGGTAAAGAACATTTTTTAAATTTAGTTTAAATGATTGAAAAAATTCAAAACATGTATACATACACTGTACATGTACATGTACTTTAACAAGTAAACCTCATAAACTCATAAACTTCATAAGTTGATGTGTTTCTGTACAGATCATTGAGGAAAAGGGGATCCACATATTTAAAATATCAATAACAACAAACATAAGCTGCGAGTGTTCGAGTCCCCAGAGAGTAATTCATCAATTCATGTGGATGATAGTAATTATTCTGTGGATTCAAATGCTTTGTAATCGATCTCTCTCGACTGATCCGTCTGTAAACATGCTTATGCATGACCGAATAATCCTCTGTGACGCAGGGAAGCCCCGTCTGACTCCAGCAATTATTGAGCGCTCGTGCCGAGCCGAGTCAACGACCGGGCCACGTCAATCATCAGTGTGTTTCTCTCTGTCACACAGTTGGAAAGATGGATGAGAGAGACTGGAGTCACGTACTGTGTGTACAGTGTGAGTAAAGGCCCGGAAAAGTTATTTTAGTTGTTCGCTTAATAGCCGATAATTCTTACTATTAGTGATGCATCGATATAAACATTTTGGCCGATACCGATAACCGATAATTCTTTATATTAGTGATGCACCGATATTAACATTTTGGCCGATACTGATAACTGATAATTCTTTATATTAGTGATGCACCGATATTAACATTTTGGCCGATACCTATAACTGATAATTCTTCATATTAGTGATGCACCGATATTAACATTTTGGCCGATACTGATAATTTTTTATATTAGGGATGCGATATGTAAATTTTGGCAGATACTAATAGCCAATAATTCTTACTATTAGTGATGCATCGATATGAACATTTTGGCCGATACCGATAACCGATAATTCTTTATATTAGTGATGCACCGATATGAACATTTTGGCAGATACAACAATTCTTTATATTAGTGATGCACCGATATGAAAAGTTTGGCCAATACCTATAACCAATAATTCTTCATATTAGTGATGCACCGATATGAACATTTTGGCCGATACCTATAACTGATAATTCTTCATATTAGTGATGCACCGATATGAAAAGTTTGGCCAATACCTATAACCAATAATTCTTCATATTAGTGATGCACCGATATGAACATTTTGGCCGATACCTATAACTGATAATTCTTCATATTAGTGATGCACCGATATGAACATTTTGGCCGATACCTATAACTGATAATTCTTCATATTAGTGATGCACCGATATTAACATTTTGGCCGATACTGATAACTGATAATTCTTTATATTAGTGATGCACCGATATTAACATTTTGGCCGATACCTATAACTGATAATTCTTCATATTAGTGATGCACCGATATTAACATTTTGGCCGATACTGATAATTTTTTATATTAGGGATGCGATATGTAAATTTTGGCAGATACTAATAGCCAATAATTCTTACTATTAGTGATGCATCGATATGAACATTTTGGCCGATACCGATAACCGATAATTCTTTATATTAGTGATGCACCGATATGAACATTTTGGCAGATACAACAATTCTTTATATTAGTGATGCACCGATATGAAAAGTTTGGCCAATACCTATAACCAATAATTCTTCATATTAGTGATGCACCGATATGAACATTTTGGCCGATACCTATAACTGATAATTCTTCATATTAGTGATGCACCGATATGAAAAGTTTGGCCAATACCTATAACCAATAATTCTTCATATTAGTGATGCACCGATATGAACATTTTGGCCGATACCTATAACTGATAATTCTTCATATTAGTGATGCACCGATATGAACATTTTGGCCGATACCTATAACTGATAATTCTTCATATTAGTGATGCACCGATATGAACATTTTGGCCGATACCTATAACTGATAATTCTTCATATTAGTGATGCACCGATATGAACATTTTGGCTGATACCGATACCCGATAATTCTTCATATTAGTGATGCTCCGATATTAACATTTTGGCCGATACGATAATTCTTTATATTAGGGCCAATACCTATAACCGATAATTCTTTATATTTGAAAGCCGATAACTGATCTACTTGCCAATAAATCTAAATCCAAATTTTTATATAATTTTTGAGAGCCTGATTACGAAAACAAAAGTCTCACCATTAAAAGCCACGACACAAGCACACGATTATGATGTTCTCATTATAATGTTATGTAGCCGATATGACAGACTCGCGCTGCACATGTTGCACTGAACTGTGTTTTCCTTTTTTGAAGTGATTCCAATCATATTTCAAGCAATTCAAAACCATCATGTTGAACCAGTGCGCATCTGAAGTGTCTCAGCTGAAGGAAATAATACATTATTAATCAGCTTTAATATATCAGCCAAATCTTCTTATCGGACCGATAACGATAACATTAAAAATGAACATATATCGGCCGATACCGATATGGTGGCTGATATATCATGCATCCTTACTTAGGGGTAAAAAGAAGTTATAAATATATGTGACCAGAAATATACTCTTAATGAACATCCTGACGCCGTCCACACTGCTGAGAGCGACGTTTACATGAATATGTAAATAAGCTTTCCTCTCAATAACAAAATAAACACACAATGAAAAAGACAGCAGTGAGGTAACAGCAGTTCAGAAAGCATCTGATCATAGAGATGTGTATGAAATTCAGCGCTGCAGTCAAGC
This sequence comes from Rutilus rutilus, assembly GCF_951802725.1. Lineage (NCBI taxonomy): Eukaryota > Metazoa > Chordata > Actinopteri > Cypriniformes > Leuciscidae > Rutilus > Rutilus rutilus. The sequence continues at coordinate 3,610,291 of NC_140233.1, forward strand.
AAAGTCACGTGCAGTTATATAACACTTTATCAGTAGCAGCCTTTGTTTCCCGAATATCAGCACGATTGCAAATGTCATATTGACTTTATACAACAGTTCCATAAACAAGAAGTTAATATTAGGTGACTTACATTTCAGACTTTTTTTTAATAAATCATTCTAATGAATGAATCAACGACTCACACACACCTGAATGAATCAGCTGTTTTGAATGAATCATTTGAGTGAATGATTCAATGACTCATTTGTTAAGACAATGAATTTCCGCCACCAACTGGAGGTTTAGTTTCATATTTAAACGTATTATTTCATTATGATTAAAGACATAAAATGCATTTATGAATAGACTATTACTTTTTTTGGAAAAAGATTTCTCATATACGGTGTACTGTTTCTTTAAACTGCAACGGCAGCCTCTGCACTTTATACAATAGATTACTGTAAATTAACCAGCTTTACGGTATTAAACATAAAGAAAAGTGTCAGCGTCTCTTTCGATTTAGAATTACAACTTCATTTTGAAGCAGAGAGCAGGAGAACAATGTCACATGCCACCGTTTTAATTTGCCGTCCACTAGACGCCGAGAGGGTCTGAAATACCCTTGAGTTTCACACAAAAGCCTCGACAAACCACAGGCAGAAGAAGAGGAGTCTGGAAACACATGATAGCTGTGGAACAAAAGGATATTCAGTCTTTTATTCCATATTTAGACGTTTTATATTCGAAACCGGTTGAGGCTCCTGCCTGTTTATCGAGTGCACAGCATGTTGCCGTTGCCATAGTAACTAGTTTTTCTTTAAGTAAACAATAACAGCACTGGCTGGAAATAAATCCCATCCTTAATATTTGCAAAGAAGTATGTGCATTCTCAAAACAGTTCATACAAACAGCACCACACATTAGATTACCTGCAAAAGCCTGTCACTTACTCAAAATCTTTAGTTCATCTCTCAAGAGTACTCAACAGTAAGCATTATGTCAATGAACATATCAGTGCCATCAGAGTGAAAAGTCCTTGTGTAATTGTTCACAAACAAGATAGTCAAAATGCTTAGTCATGTTGTCAATAAAACTCGTTTTAAAAACCGTTTTGAGGGGTAAGACTATCGCACTGAGAACTATTTAATACATTTTGAGCAACATGGCGTCAGCAACTGATAATGTAGTGTAATAGCAATTTTTATCTCACTGGGAAAAACAGCATCACAGGGTTAAGGAACACTCAAAAGGCAAAATTGTAATAAAGAAGAAAAGGCTTTTTATTCTTTGAGGAATCTTTTCGCAACCGCAGCCACCCAGATGTGAAACAGAAAGCCTACTGACATAATAAAACTGAGACATTTTATACAGGTTTCTGACATTCTTGACTCCTCCTTTCCCTAGTCTCTGTAAATTTCCTTAAAGACATCTAGTATGGACTGGTTCTACCCCCCCCCCCCCCCTGGGCAGGTTATGCTGTTCTTTGTCCCTGAGAAGCCAAAAGGCCTTTATTTACAATCTTTATCCCTGAGAAGCCAAAAGGCCTTCATTTACAATCTAGATGACCTCCTGCTGTTCTTTATCCCCTAAGGGGATGGCATGGGACCCCTTGTTTATTGTTAAACGACCCCTGTATTCTCCTGGCTGGATCCTTTCTTGTGCTCAGGTGTAAGTTTTTATCACCCTGTCTTCCTGTCCCTTCTTCAGCTGTTAGAAAACCCTCACAGAAATATATATGGTCAGATGCTTTTACACACACTCAATTGAAATCAACAAGTTTAAATGAATGGACACAAGAACAATGAATTTTTCATTAACATCTCCCCCCTGTTTATCATTCTCTGATAACCAATAAAATAATAAAAATTCATTTCTATTTTCTAAAATCAATCAAACCCATTTTACTATTGAATCCTTAAGAATAGAATTAATTCAAGTCTTAATTCAAGAACAGTTATACCCTTCATGTATATCAATACTAAGCCCTAATTTGATTCAATCAAATAAAATCGCAAAACTTTTCTTCAACCATTAATTGGTCAACATTTTCTCCAGATATGTTGATCATCTCGTTGCCTCATGGACGTTCCATCTTCACCAATATGACACTTTGTGTGCTGTTGAAATGGTCTTTTTCCAACGTTGGCAGGAGAGGTATGTTCTAGCGCATATCCTTGAGTCATTTACTGTCTACTGTCACCTGCGAATGGAGGCCTTAAGTGATTTTGTTAGTGACCGCGTGTCTTGTCGTCTCTTTGGTGTGACCTGTGAAATTTTCAACCTGAAACATATCACCGGATAATTTCTTGCTCATTGAATAGCACTCAGGGTCCTTGTTCCCCTGAAAAACATTCAACCCATGTTGTTCATGTTAACAAAACAATACAGAATCAGTTCTGTTTGGTTCAATCCATCCTGACATCCTGCAAAATGAAAATTTTAAGTTAGGCATTACACAGGGTTAGGCACTGTTTCTTCACTTTGCTCATGCCATGCGCAAAAGTCTGCATCTTCTGTAAAGAAAAACAAATGTTGAGGTTATTGTCACATAGTTTTCTTTTGTCTGCTGTGCTGCCACATCTGCTCCGGCGTTTCCTGTCAAAACAATTCTTGTTATTAGCACACTTAAAATACAAACAATACACACAATTAAACCCAATGTCCTCCCAACATTTATCTTCCCACCTGTGCGATGGCTTTCAGCAAATGTGAACCCCTTAGTAAACCAGATCTAGCTGGTTAATACAAATAAAGTTCTTCAAATAAACCCCTCCTGGACTTTTACTGTCCTCATATACCGATGAGGTCAAAGCTAGATAACCTCTCAGCCTGCTGTGAAGACAATGGGTTTAGCCCTCCCCCCCTGGATTTACTGTTTTCCCACCTGTGAGGCCGAAATGTCTTTGTTTGTGGCCTGAATACAAATTATCCATACTAAAAAGTTCAAAGACTCATCTGACCACTTGTTTTACTGTGCGTTCTCTTGTTCCCACCATGAGCATATTCATCCTCCTCTTGATGCACAACACCCATCTCGTGCATAAATCTAACATAATAAAATTCTCTTACTTTTATCAGACGCTTTTATCCAAAGCGACTTACGTTTCAAGGTACACATTTACATTCTTATCAATTCTTGCTTTCCCTCGGAAATTGAACCCATGACTTTGGCGTTACAAGCGCTAACGCTCTACTGTTTGAGCTATAGAAAACTGCAATATTTGTTCATATTTATTTGGTAACATTTGTTTGGATAAAGTTTGCTAACCCAAACGTTGTCCTTCAGCCAAATTTCCCATCTTTCTCTGCCTCTGAAATAAAAATATTACTTAAAGCCACAATTTCATCTTCTTATCAAATTGTTTTTTAAGGCAACGGCCCCTAAACCCTATTGTTTGGTCTCTTAATCAGCTGTCATCTACGAACATTCTCCAGGTCATCAATTGGTCAGGTCAGGTCGTGTACACTTTGTCAACGTCACTACACTTCGTCAACGTCAGTCGAATAACAATCTTCCCCTTTTTACAATACATAACTGTTAAGGGCTCTCTGGATAATCTGATATTTACTTAGCCTACTGTACGTGTTTGTTGCTGTCAAATTTATAACTTTTTCTCAACACATGACTGACGGCTATCTACGACTTCACAATTCTAATTTATCAATACTTAAACCTGTCCAGAAAGTAATTCAAATCTACTGCACATCATGAATGACCAAAATAATAATTAATAGACAGAGCTCGATGATCAATCAACTTAAAGCTCATCCTGTTCTGTGTTGCCTTCTCATCAGATTGACTCACAATCCTCAGCTTTGTGAAATTTCAATTTCAAAATTTCAAATTTGTCATTTGCCTTAACCCATCTATAATGCTAAAACACTCTTTCCAGAGGTTAATGACAAATTTATACACACTATTCAGACAGAACAGTTGTCCTAAACTAACACATACTGTACAAAACATGAATTCACACTCACACTCTTCCCTGACTATGAACCGCTCATATTTCTTATTAATATCTTTTATCTAAAAGGATTCAAATTTTAAATGACATTTTAACCTTACATTTTCCTGTATCTTTTATCTAATGTTTTTATGGCCTCTTAACCAGTTTCAAAGCATGTCTGTTCATTATCCATCTGATTTTAGAAAAGTCAGCTGGATTGTTTTGGTTCATTATCTTATTTTGCTCCAGCTTTCTTTGGCTGACTGATAACAGAAGAACAGACAGAGTACCATCCTCTTCCTCCACTCAAGCAGTCTCTTTCTCTCTCATTATAAGCAAATAATCTTTTCAACAGCCTCCTAGGACTGTAACTAAAATAATCATAGTCATATTCAATCGTTCTATGATCTTTTCTAAGGTTATCTTTAGTTTAAATACTCAATTTACCTAACCTTTGTTTTCCAGAAAATTCTCTTGAGTCATCTTTAGCCACCACCATGTCTTATAGTGGTCCTTTGTCATGTCTAAATGATCTACAGGAGTCAGAACTGACACATTAGTTCAGCATCGACACAAATCTCTGTGTTTTCCTTGCCCATCAGGCAACTAACATTACAACTTTTTTTTTTTTTTTTTTTTTAAACTGTCTCCACAACAGATAACCATTAGTTCAATGGTCTCTGCTGGCTCCTGAATGCCCATTCAGATCAGCTCTTAACCTATAATTGTCTTTTCTTCAGGGTGTTGTCCCCTGGCATAGTTGCAGACACTTGTCAGAAAAACAAGCCATTCAATCAACGCGGTTTCTGGTGAGTGGTATATAGAGGAACTCACATTTTCTGGGTCAGACGGCCGTAACTTCTTACAGCTCATCTCGCCTCTCAATGGTTTGCTGATGCTGCTGGCCTCACAGTCACCGCTCAACTCTAATACCTTTCTCACATAAAAAAAAACACCTCCATCAGGAAATGCCCAGTGTTTTTGCGTGACCCTTCTGTCTTAGGTTGTCCTTTTGGCCTAAAAGATCGTACCCGTCGTTGAAGTAATCACTCGTACACACTGGTAACCGCTTTTTCCCATCACAGAATCTGTGACCGTTTTCTTCAACATAATCTGTTGTTTTCTGGAGCTTAGGAAAAGGCGCATTCAAGAGTCATCAGAGCCATTCTGACCTAATAGTGTTCACAGGGAGACAGGTTAATAACAACAGTATTTAATCACTTAAATTCATTAATCATCTTAAAGGTAGCAACCTGCTTAGATTATAGTCAGTGAATTTAGATCACAATCGTACATTCAGTGTACTGTTACTTCTGTAGCCGGAGCCATCAGCCCTGTTTTATGGTGGAGGCTAAAATCAGACAAAGAAGCGGTCCTAAAATAAACTAGTCAAAAATGTCACTTCTATCATTTAAGGTCTGCATTATTATTTTAAAGACTTCTTTAAAATCATTCAGTTTTACTTTTAAAACATTTACAAATTGTCCTCTAAATTTGTCAAATCTGAACTGCCTGTAGCATGATTTGTTTTAGCTCTTCCGCATCTATGAATCTGTTCAGTTGAAACACTGTGCTTTACACAGGCTCAGACAACAGTTTTCAGCTGACATTGAATGAGAGAGAGACTCTTGAGGCATCAGGACTGGTACACTGCATTCTCATAAACCTTTAACTTCAGACTTTATCTGCCATCTTTTCTTTAACTGTAGCCCATCTTAAGGCATCTTTTCCATAAATTACATGTATTGTAATTTAGACATTACAAATATCCACTCCGAATGAGTCTCTGTTGCACTGAAACTGTGGCAGTTTCAGTTACAGCACATGCCAGATTTAGATAAGCAAACCTGTTTTGGCCAAATCACATTCTTATCTTTTAAAATCAACATTAACAAGCCTTTGTTTAATCAAATGCCTTTTACACATTTTACATTTAGCAACTGTTAATCCTGTAACACTGCTTCTGTTTATTTTATCTTAAAGAAATAATAATTATTCTAGTTCTTAATAACGTTTCAAATTTCATTTCAATTTTATTTTCAATTACCATAATTTAATACCCGACTTCAATGTTTTCTCTAGGAGTTTATCAATCTGCTTCTATGGTTCATACTAACTTTTGAGGCTGCGCTCTCTGCTTGTCATACATTTTATGATTATCACTATAAATCATTCGTTAGATTTGTCTCTCTATATCATCTAAAACCTTATCAAAGCGTTTCATTCAAAACACAATCATCCTTTTAGTGATCGGTACTTTTAAAATATTTTGCAACTCATTTAGCTCATCTGTAATTTTACGTCAACCGGTACTTTTTATAGTTCTTTTCCTTTCAAAAGGAATTCCTTACACTTAATATCTTTCTTAACAACTTTCAAAAGTTCCATCTATCAACTTTCTTTTCTCCTTCATTTACTTTTACAGTCATACAGTGGGCATTTACAGTCACTGAATGACCCAGCTGACTGCAATAAAACACTCTCTGTTATTCTGCCTTTTATCTTTCTAACATCTCCACCCTACTTTACGCCCCTGAAGCAGAGCGTTCCTATTCAGGAAATGCAAACAGAGCCACTGATAAGTTCTCTGCATTTTCCCCCACTGTCCCAGCTGCAAATTCAATTACAACAGCCGAATCACAATCTTCATCATATTAACACTGATCTACTTTCTAACTCATATTAACACAGACTTTTCTTTAAATTTGTGTTATTTTGGCACTTTCTTTGTTTGGAGCCAATTAAGTTATTGTTTATCTTTCCAATCACAATCAAACTTTTACTAAACATCATCTGCAAATCTCTTCAGAGCATGAGCAGAACTGCTTATAGCATTTGCTCTCTATTATCTCACTATTTATCAGGACTGTTCAGTTACTCTTCATACAGTATTAAAACTTTAACGTGTCATTAATTTCATCAACACTGGTTTTAAAAGCTTATTCTTCTATCAAATGGTTAGTTTGCAGATTCAACATAAATCACAAGATTGTATTATAATTATTCAGTCCTACTTATCTCTACTGTTTCACAGAAAACACAAGATTCTCTAAATCTTCTCAGTCTCTAAATTACACAGACAGCTATCTTAGCCGCTTGCACCTTCAACTCTTGTTACAAAAATATGGCAATCTATTCTTCAATACCCTTGTTTTCATAACATTAATACAATAAAGCATTCACATCGTCATTATTGGCAGAACATTAATTTTCATAAGCGACACGGAAAATCTAAATATTCTAAACGGGTTTCACAAAGTTTCTGATTAACTTTGGTCAC
>NC_140233.1:3622500-3627500 GCF_951802725.1 Rutilus rutilus
ATGAATAGACACAATTCTATATATTTCTATAAATATTATATATTTTTATTTATTTATTAATTATTATTTAGACTATTATAAGACTACATTTAGACATTTAGCAGACGCTTTTGTCCAAAGCGACTTACAATTTAGGACTAAATTAAGCGAGTCGTCGTGAAGAGGCAAAAACAACGCAAGAAGTGCTCAAACACACAGTTCAGGCGTTGCTCAGAGTAGCATAAGCCCGATAAGGGAGGATTAAAGGGGTGGTATAATGCCCTTTTCACAAGATGTAAAATAAGTCTCTGATGTCCCCAGTGTGTGTGTGTGAAGTTTTAGCTCAAAATACCCCACAGATATTTTTATATAGCATGTTAAAGTTGACAATTTTTGAGGGTGAGCAAAAACGCACCGTATTGTCTGTTCCTTTAAATGCAAATGAGCTGCTGCTCCCGGCACAGGGGGCGGAGCTTCAACAGCTTGCACTCACACACACATGCACTGAAAATATCAAAAACTTTTAGCCTTTTATGTTCAAACCGGAGTCAGACAATGATGGAGAGACTCAAGAAGAAGTGACAACATGTAGAAGCAACAGGACATTTCTGAATGGTTAGTTGATGAATTTATGTAGCTGATGTGTAGTTATCTTCTAGTCATTGATTAGCATATTCTGTCTTGATAATCTATAAATCGTGTTCAGGGGGCGGGGTTTATGTAAATGTTAGGGTTGGTGATGTCACTAACCCGGGAGGAATGTGGTGTAGTCTCTACCAGCCGTTTGTTGTAGTCCTTAAAAAGCGATTTCTGTAAAAGCAAATATCTCCCTTTGCTTTGAGCTTTGAGCGTCGTAACTTTGCAGATGTTGTTTATGCTCAAACAGCAACATTACACACTAACTAAAGTTAGAAAAGTCAAATCATAATCAACCACCCCTTTAAAGGAAAAGGAGGTTATTTTTTTTATGAGGTTAAGTGCTGGTTAAGGTGGATTCTGCGTTCCGGATGAGGATGGAGAGATCATTCCACCAGCAAGGAACCGTGAATGAGAATGTTCTGGAAAGTGATTTTGTGGCTCTCTGTGATGGAACCACGAGACGTCGCTCGTTGACCGATCGTAGGCTTCAGGCAGGGATGTAGACTCGTAGGAGCGAGTGAAAGAAGGACGGAGCTGAGCCTGAGATAGATCTGTACACAAGCGTCAATGCCTTGAACTTGATGCGAGCAGCGAGTGGTAGCCAGTGCAGAGAGATGATTGATATATATATGCACTGTCAGAAATAGGGGTACAGTAGGAGTCCATTTCTGTCCCCCAAGGTACAATCTACACCATAGGGCTTATTATTGGACCTCAAGGTACATTAAAGGTACCATTTACCATACCATAAAAGGTACATATATGTACCGTTTCTTTTAAAGGTTAAGGTACAATATTGTACCCTTGAGGGTACAGCCCCAGTGACAAGCCAATTATGTACTTTATTTATATATGATATTTATATAAACTAATATATAAAACTTAGTTTATAAAAACTAACTTTAGACTAATACAAAATTCTGTAGATTTCCAAAATATTATATATTAGCCTATATAATGGTCTATTACAATCTATCAAATTTTGTATACTATGTTTATTTATTTTAAAATCATCAGAATTATAATATAGGCTAATCCTAGAATAAAAAACATCATATAATGTATTTTAAGATTATTTTACATATTATAAATATCATTATATATATATATATATATATATATATATATATATTTATTTTTATTAGTGACTATTTCAGTTTTACATAGTCGAACATGACAAGTTGCACAAAATAGACCATAATAAACTATAATGCAACACTGTCTAAAGCAACAGCTGAATTTCAATTTCAGTTTTATTCTGAAGGAGTTACTGTATATTAATGTGTATTGAAGCACATCGGAAACTTCCCAGACCGGCAGACGCTCTAAAGGCTTTTAAAACGTCACTTTAGTGTTGCTGTACGTGAGAATGATTCGACACTGTCACTAATGCTGAATAAAACATATATATATGCAACATTACTGCAGTTGCCTCAGTGTTTTATTCATATTATCCAGATATTACTGGGTAACTTCAGAAAACGTTTGACTGAACAACCTTGCTGCGATCTTAAATAAGTGTGAGTGTGTGTGTCTCACTCTCACACACATGACTCGTTTTCAGTCAGTGCTGTTTTTCCTCAGTTATTTGTTTCAGCTGTTTCTCGTTATCTTTCCATCTCGTTATCTTTCAGGCCATGTCCACACTAAGGCCCTGTTTACATGAGAACGCTCGCGGGTGAAAACAGAAAAATATTTTATCAGATGTGCCTTTCGTTTAGACGGCGACGGCGTTTTTGGGGCTTAAAAACGCAAAAAAATTAAACCACCCTCCAAAGTGGAAATCTTAACAAAAAAAACGCTCCACCATCGTGTTCCCGTCTAAAGGATAAAAACCATACACAGTAAAAGAAATGGACCCATGACCCCATTGGATTCAACGGAGAAAAGTGAAGTCAATTAGAAGCTCTCACTTCCTGATGGCTGAGCGTACTGCGCAGACTCAAACTGAGCTTGACGACGTAGATGTGACGTGAGCAACCCGTCTGTCTTCTAGTAGCTGTGCCAAGAGAAATCTGAATCATTCCCTTCCGAAACTTGCAGAGATGGAGAGTGTGAGTAGGAGCTGTCCATGAGCTAGGAGCAGGAGAAACTTTTGCTAAGTATTCTGATTAATTATTTTGTCATTTTGCCTCCACGTCCCCCGATTGCCCGCGAGCTTCTCCTGTCCATACGGTAATCTCTCTTCTGTGCGACAGAGAGTCGCGTGGTTATGACGCAATCGTTAGCCTATTTTTACAAAAACTGCTTCTACGGGGCCATACCGTAAGATACAAGGTAATGGAGCCTTTTATACATTTTCGTGTTTCTTTAGAAATAAATAATGGACAAATGGAGTCTTTAAACGCCTCAGATGTAAAGTTATTCGCTGTCAAAGTGACGCCAAAATGAAGGGAGTCGGTATGCTAACAGCAGGTGATGGTCTGCTAATCAATGGCGGCGCCCGGGGAAGCTTCAGTGTTTTATTAAACATTGGCCCCCTGGTAAAAACGCAAAAGCCTGCTAGACAGTGAAGGCACCGATCTGCTCACGGTGGCTCTCTCACATTGCCACCTAGCCGCCTGGAGTGCATACTACATCGAATTTCACACACTTTTGCGTCACCATATGCACGCAGATTTTCCTATGAGAAAATCTAAAGTGGATACGTTTGAAAACGGCGTTTTCGTGTTGTAGTGTGGACGGTGAAACCGGTGGTATTTAAAAACGATGACGTAAATTTAGTCATGTGACGAATATTGTACCAATAGATATTCATGTTAGTATTGTGCCTGTTATGTGCCGTTCACTTTCACACTGCTGCTAAAAATATTCTACATTGCACACTCTTCATATCACAGTCCTGCAAAGATGACAGAATTTACTCACATTTGCTGTCCTGCGGCAAAACATGAGAGCAGTCGCGTTTTAGACCAAACATGGTGACTGTGTGAGACCTGGACGCATCAGTGAATGGTGAGATATTTTACTACATAAAATTATCCTGTCAGAAGAGTTGCGCGATAACTTCATTATTTATTTTTCCATCTGAATCACATCAGTGATCTTTTGTGGGGTTTTACGCATGCGCAGTAAAGGTGGATTTAGCGTTTTCAGGCATTTTTCAAAAGTTTCTCATCCACACTGAAACGTCCGAAAACGGAGAGCGTTTATAAACGAAAACGCCGTTTTCAACTGTATCCGGATTAATGTAGACGAAGTTCAGTTCTACCAGAAAGACTCGGGAGATAAAATGATATAACAAGAGTAAATTTATTAATAGCTCAGCAAGCATAGTCTTTGGCGTAGGCCCCGTCCTTAGCAAGCAATGCGAGGGTAACGGAATCTGCAAATCCCGCCTGAAGATGAAGGCAGGGGCGCAGCCGACCCCCTGGAGGTAAAGGAAGGGACCATCCTGGTGGTGGTGGGGAGGATGGAGGGAAAGGACCATCTTGGAGGTGGTTGGGGAGGATGGAGGTAATTGGCGCCGTCAGTATCTGCGAACTCAGACGGATGTAAGTACCATTCTTTTATACTGAGAGTGTTAACACATGATTGGTTAGAAGTGAGTTAATTCATAACGCGCTGATTGAGTCTTCCTGGCAGAACTTAACGCTAAGCTTACATTTCTGGTTGTGTGTCTTTGGTTTGACTTTGACTCTCTACTATGGTTGTGTGTTTGGACTTAACCAATTATTAAAGATGACCTATTTACTCTCATCTTCATCTTTGTGTGTGTTTACACAACCTGATCGTGTGAAGTTTACTTCAAGTAGAATGGTTTCAGGCAAAGAAAATAACAATGACTGGTGTCTGGAAAATCTGTCTTTATTTTAACCCTGTTTACAGTGTGTGTGCGCGGCCTCATGGGACGCCCCAAGCAAAACTCTCTCTTTTAAAGTCTTTGTTTGTTTGAAAGAAGACTTAGTCGTAGTGTAAAAGAAAAGGATTTGTTTGTTCAGTAAGTGAAATCCTTTATGTCTTTAAAAATTTGTAGGAAGCCGGAGCAAGAAACAATTGAATAAAAGAGTAAATACACACTCACACACACAAACACTCAGTCACACACTGACACATACACACTCTCTCTCTCTCACACACACACACAAATAATGCAAAATAAAGTTTTGTAACTATGAAATATTTATGGCTGCTTCATTTTCTCACTTCAGTCTTAATTTTAAACCCTGCCAACAATCATCTGGTGCAGTGAACACACACACACACACACACACACACACACACACACACACACACACACACACACACACACATATTAAACAAACTCCCGCTGAGTTCAGAGTCTTCGTTAGGCTTGATTCAGCCATGGAGAAAAGCACATTTAATTTAAATTCATATTTAACAACAGGAACTGCTGTTAAACATTCCTGTACATGCCGAGC